>NC_134876.1:70096717-70106717 GCF_041734735.1 Babylonia areolata | reverse complement strand
GGCGCGATTGTTTTATGATTGATAATTTGAACGCCGTAACCGATACACGCCTACTTGGACTGAAGTAGCTCTTTGTGGATTCCCTCAATGACATGATTAAAATGTTCTGCTGTTCGATCTGACTCTAACACTCCTGTCGTTAGTTCACATAAATCGGTGCCGTCAGTAATTGTTGTCAGGAGGATGGTTGCAGTATAGTTAAGACACTTATCGCTTATCTGCCAATTTCGTGTCCGTGAGGGTCTGAGTTCGAATCCCGCTCTCACCTTTTCTCCCAAGTTTGATAGGTACACGAATATAATATATGTGTATGTACTCAAGGCCTGACAAGCGCGTTGGGTTATGCTGCTGTCAGGCATCTGTCCAGCAGATGTGGTGTAGCTTGTATGGATTTGTTCGAACGTAGTGACGCCTCCTGAAGAAACTGAAACTGAAATGACTTTCTGCCTCTTAGTCTTCTTGTCTAAGGTATTAGTTTCAAAATTTCGGTGAATCTGGTTTTCATAACATTTGTTTGATTCGCAAGCGGTGTTCAGTGTACACGTACTGTTTCGAAGATACACTATCCAATCCAAGCACATTGGAACAAAAGTTGTTTTAAAATCTTTTGTTACGGCATGTCTATGCATGTCCTAATTCGAGTGTTTTAAAACTGACTGACTGCTGCAAACTCACATGTGTTTGATTTTAATGTCACCATAAATGCTATCGTTTTAAAAGAACGCAAATCAAATGCGAGATTTCAGGTTGAACACTTATATAGCATATTTTTTTTCCCCTTTTTGTTGTTGTTGGTAATGTTGTCAAACGGAGTGAATTAAAAGATATCGCGTCTTATACTTGACGGTATGACGGTTTGTATTCGTACTCGTATCTCTCTCCCGGTACAAAAGTGAACAGCATAGGTAAAGACAGAATGAATTTCCAAATAAACAAAATGCAACGTTCACTCATTCTACAAGCCTTGGACTCTGTTAGGAGTATCCCCATGAAGACATTGGAAGTGAGTCATTCTCGCGCATCCCTCGTGTGTAGTGATTTGTGTGATCCTTACCCAAGCTTTGCAGAGCAGCAGCGAGGACGACTGATAAGGCACTGCAGCTGATAAGGCACGCGCCAGTTTGATTGATACATGGACGGCAGTGGACAGGTGGTGAGGCTACGTGTGTTGTGTCAGAGAGTCTTTTGCTTGTCCCTTCAGGTGATTTTCATTTCATTTTTCCCTTCTTACCATCCACTTCTCACCATCTCTCGTGGCCTCTCTCTGTTTCTTCCTACTTCTCTCTCTCTCTCTCTTTTCTCTGTCTCTCTCCAGCTCAGTCTCTCTCTGTCTCTCTGTATCTCTCTCACCACTCTCTCCCACCACTTCTTTATACTCTCAGTGCAACACTACCATATATCATGCTTTATTGTGTTTCACACACACACACCACTCGCACGCACACGCACACACACACAACATACAACACACACACAACATACAAACACAAATACACTCACACACACACACACACACACACAAAGACACAGACACAGACACAGACATAGACACACACACATTTACACTAAACACACACACAGACACACACACAGACACACACACACACACACACTACCACCACCACCACCTCCACTACAACCATCACCACCCCTTACACACACAGGGATTGATTTGTCCATCGTAGTAAAGTGCCAAAGAGAATTTCGATCTTCCAAGGGACTGAATAATGTCATTGACTAATATAATCTGTGGGCATACTGGTGACTCACACGGCCGATGCGCACAGACAGGTTCCATGGCAGTGTGGACAGGACATGCTGGCAGCACTGTGCAGAGATAATCACCAGAGGTTTCCCACACTGTCTCCATTGTCCGGCCGCGGCTGTCTTGTTTGCCACGTTTGCAGCCAGACTCCCACACAAGCACCTGCACACAAAAGCACACACAGAGACACAAAAGCACACACACACACACACACACACACACACACACACACACACACACACATTATCGTCTAATATCACTGACAGTGAAAAGACGCTAAACTAAAGAGCACACACACACACACACACACACACGCACACACAGACACACACACACAAACACACACACACACACGCGCGCGCGCGCGCGCGCGCACACACACACACACACACACACACACACACACACACACACACAGGGGTAGGTTTGTTTTGTGTGTTTATCCTTCCTGGGTGGGTGTTCGTTTTTGTGTTCGTGTGAATGCTCGCGTATGCGACTTGTGCTTTGTTCATCATTTGACTTTCTTAACAAATGGAACTTTAAAAAAAACAGCTCTCACTACACATTCCGGACAAAAGTCAATACCGAGGAACCAGAACTAGAGCTGATAATAAACCCATTTTGAGAGATATGTCGTTGTTTCTTTTTATATCATCTTTATCATCTGTGTCCGCACAATCTATCGTTGTTTATTTCTATATCATCTTTATCATCTGTATCTGCATAATCTACCGTGGTTTATATTTTTATATATCATCTGTGTCTGCAGTCTATCGTCGTTTATTTTTATATCATCTTTATCATCTGTGTCTGCACAATCTATCATTGTTTATTTTCATATCATCCATGTCTGCACAATTTATCGTTTTTATTTTTTACATCATCTGTATCATCCATGTCTGCACAGTCTATCGTCGTTTATTTTTATATCATCTGTATCACCCATGTCTGAAGAATCTATCGTTGTTTATTTTCATAGCATCTGTATCATCCATGTCTGCACAATCTATAACAGCGATCTGTCGACACTTATCGCCACGCTCTCTGAATGCCCATTCCACAGATTCCACACAAACGTACTCTGGAGCCGACTGTTTTATATAGCAGATAATTTTTACATGTTATCTTTTGCACACCCAGGTTAAGTCATACTCCTGGACGGAATTCCAAGTGACCATGATAAGAGTTATTTGTCTCATAACCCCAGTTCAAAAACAAAACAAAACATCTACCACCATTAACTTACGTTTTTTTGTTTGGGTGAATTAACTCACTCAGTACGGCCAGTCCTCTCTTCTCCTCTACACAGACCCCTCGGATGTCCAGTGGGTGCCTGAATGACCCAACCTTTAGCTTCCGTCATTAGAATTGTGGTATTCTTTGTCAAAATTCACCTCTGCAGTATAAGAGCCTTCCGCTTGCAATATTTTGATGGTGGTAATTTGGGTGAAACGCTGTTAACGTCGTCTCTTTCGCCGTTCGTAAGGAAAGAGTTAATGACATTGTTTTTCTTTTTTGTGATATGTATGTGTGTTATGAGGACTCAAACACACACACACACACTTTTTGTCATCTGTTACCTTGAGAAACGATTGTTGTGTAAGAGATGGACTGGGTTGTGGCCAGAGGTGATGTGTGGGGTGGGTGGCGACCCCATGGAGGCACACTTGATTTTCAGATGGATGACTACAGATGTATTGCATTGTGTTGTAAGGTATTGTATTGTACTTTGATGTTTCTTCTTTTGAAGGTTTGTTGGTAGCATTCAGTGTAAGTGTGTGAATCTACGAAATGCATTCAACACGATACAATACAACTTTATTTACATGATTGGAAATTAACTGTGCATCCACAGGCTCGTCACACACACACACACACACACACACACACACACACACACACACACACACACACACACACACACACACACACACACACACACACACACACACACACACACACACCTTAGTCTCAACGACAACAGTCGAGTCCAACGCGCGAAAAACATGGCAAAAGTTGGACTAAAAGATAAAACAAAAACCATATTAAGCAAGTAATAAAACATGATGGTTTTATTTACCGCACAATACGGGGAAATAATTACAAAATAACATGGATTCTAAGAAACACAAGTTCAGAATGAGAAATACTATAAATGTATCACTATAGATGGTTGAATTGCAGGTTCGATACTAAAGAAATAGCAGTGTAGTCAAGTGCGTAAATACATAAATGAAATAGTTTTAGCTGAGACAGTATTTGGGGTCAGTCAACTCAGGCCCATCAGCAACTCTTTATCTCTGTGTGTGTGTGTGTGTGTGTGTGTGTGTGTGTGTGTGTGTGTGTGTGTGTGTGTGTGTGTGTATAAGACAGACACAGAAACTGACAGACAGACAGACAGAGGCAGACACAGAGAAACATGGAGTGCACGCGAAGACGCAGCCCGGTGTATGATTTCATTAAGGCCGACAGCGTCGCTTGTCAGATAACTTTCAGCATCAATGAAACAGACAGCTCGCTCCACCCTGTGGGCGAAAATCAAGAGCCCAGCACCTAACAAGAGCTGATCGTCAACCCCTTTCTTACTCCCACCCTCACTACATTTCTCAACGACCCACAATGGCAGTTTGCCGACAGTTTCCACGCCCCCTGGCGGCCCATTTACAAGGCTTCACACGCGCGTGCTTTACTCATGGAGCGACTGTTGTTGTTGTTGTTGTTTTGTTGTTGCTGTTGTTTTCATAACAGATCTGTTGTGCTGCCGCCTTACATCGAATCTCTTGCTGCTATTTCCTGTAACATAATGAATTTAAACTCCGGACATTCAATTCAATTCAATCCAATTCAAAATACTTTATTATCTGCTTCAACCAGAAACAGAAAATTCTCTTTAGGCTCACTTAAAATAAAATGCCCGTCAGTAAAAATCAAAGAGAAAAAAAACAAACAACTGACACACCCTTCACTTATCACCATGCACACATCAATCATTATGTACTAAAAGCGTCACAAAACACTTTGAATACATCCTTACGAACACACTGGTCCCAACCACACGGCAAAACTCCATCTGGAAACTTAACATTAACTTAACACGTTTCTTAGCCTACTTCAGAAACTGTTGACACCAGTCACTGTTTCATGGTTTGAGATCATTCTCAGTATTTGGCTGGTTCCATGTTGTTGTTTTTTCTGTCTTCAGATCTGCAGGAATAGACCACACGTTTAAACGTCTCTTCCCTTTATGACTAAGTTAGCTTTTTGCCCGCTAAAGACAACAATCGGCTTTTCTTTTTGTAATTTTTGTGTTTATTTGAACACCAGTGCTTATGTTCTGGGGCTATGTGTCAATACTACTTCGTCAATGTCGGCAAGTTTTAACAGGCGGAATTTCTGTGGCTATTGTAAATGTGTACCTTCATAGAAGGATGACATATAGTAGGATGTTGTTGAGAAGGAGGGAGGAAATAATAATAATAATATTAATGATAACAATAATAATGACAATAATACTGATAACAATGATAATGATAACACAATAATAATGATAACAATATAATGATAATAATTATGATGATAATCATCATCATCAACATCATCATGATAATGATAATAATGATACTACTACTACTATTACTTCTACTACTGCTACTACTTCCATAGCGTCTTGTGCAGACACAAAAAGAAACCGCTTAAAGAGACGGGATGTGAAACTATAGTCAATTGGAAAAAAAGATATTTGTCCACCATGTGCGATTTAAACTATGGCAACGATACATTTAAAAAATACCTTTAGATATTTTCACTATCTTATTTCTGGCCCTTTTAATCTAACTGGCACATACATACCTCTGATTATGACAACAGCTTGTGAAAGTTGGAGGTGCTAATCATGGCTCCACGATTAAGAGATTGTTATCGAAACGATGCAGGATCTCCTCTGGTGTGTGGTCTCAGTTGACCAACCATTGATAACTCCCTATAGTGCTTTGCTGGCACTGGACAATGGCTGACAAGCCTGGTTATGGCTGGTCATTGGGGATTCAGGATGGATGGCGTGGAGGTAATGCCTCTAACACGGCGCAGATGATCTGACAAGAGAAAACGTTTGATACGTACGCTTTCATAAACGTGCCCGCTAAATTGAACCCGCCAGTGGCCCGCCTCAACAAAAAACATCATCTGAATATCTCAGGAGGATGAACAAAGCGGAAAACTGTTTGCCCGAACAGAAACGTGGCAGTAAGAAATATGGGCTACGAGACAACCAACTTTTATCATGGTGACTTGGGAGTCTGGCGAGGGGGTTGACACAAGCTGAGCATGCAACAGATATGACGTGAAATCGATCTGCCATAAAAACAACAGCCTCAAGAGAAGAACACGCACGTGCACGTGACATCTGGTTAACGGGTCACCAGAGGGCGATATACATAGCCATTAATGTCGGTGGCAGGTCATGGTGATTTATTCACAAACTTAAATGTAGGTATACTCATGGGAGGTAAAAACGACGTTTCTCTTGAAATGGGTTTCTGTTCAGGTCTTGTACGATGCTCGGAACTTGGATTTCGTCCGGAATGTGGAAAGTGATTTTTCAGTTTCACTGAAAACGAAAACCTTATTAACGGTTTTCAGTTTCAGTTTCATGGAGGCCTCATGGCATGCGGACTGATCCATATACGCTACACCACTGCTTAAAAAAGTAGCAGATGCCTGATGCAAAGCACCGATCAGGCCTTGACAGCCAACCATAAGTATTTTCGAAATATTATTCTAAAACTGAATAACTGAATAAACAAAATAAACATGTAAGCAAATGCAATAAAAATGTAATAAACCCGAAAGATGCTTAGAAAGCAAATAGTTGAAATAAGATAAGAAAAGCAATGACGAGCAAAGGACAAATCACATACACATGCACACACAAGTGAACACACACGCACATATGAACAACATCCAACGAAACAGAAAGACTGACATAAACGCATACTTCTCTCTCTGTCTCTGTCTGTCTATTTGTCTGTCCGTCTCTCTTTGAACTACTTAAAAGTCATCAGCAGTTTAACATGCTGTTTGGCATGGGGATAGAAGACATACTTCTTTTTAGTATGAAATAAAATCAAATGAAACAAACAAAATAGGCGAACTATATTATACAGCTGCAAGAACTCTCTTTTATTGTGTACACAATACTAAAACATTACTCACAAGTGTTGCATGAACTACGTGCAAGCAGAAATATTATAGATATACCAAAATGGCGCTGAAACAACAACAGCAACAACCATATTCCAAAGCAGCTATGGGAGAATGGTCTATAAATCAGTCTGGATGCGTTTAAATCGTACTTCCGATTTACGCCTGTTTCACATTTTCTTCAGACTGAAAAATGACAGGACCTGTTGGCAGAACTGTAATTCGTACAGTTTCGCACATATGAAAGGAAGGAATTCACGATGGAAGCTTGGAAAAACAACGAAGAGAACAGGCCTGTGTAAGCCTGCAGATATTCATGATGTTGTCACACACACACACACACACACACACACACACACACACACACACACACACACACACACACACACAAACACACACACACACCTCGGCCCCCATACAGGCAGAGAGAGAGAGAGCACCTATTTTCTAAACAGAAAGAATGAATGCTCTGAATGAGAAGGAAAAGGACAACGGTGCTGGGAAACAGTCGAGTCCAGCGAGCACCGGGTCCCTTAGATCCCTTGTGATGGAGCAGCCATTCTGTACTGGGGCCTTGAGCATGAGGTACTACCACTCACCAGGGACCTTAATGGCTGTCTTAGGACGTAGCACTTTTGTCCATAGTGACGTGACTGATGACATCATCAAAAGAAGGGAAATGTCCCTGGAAGGCTGAACATTCACACATTTGATCTGGAGTAGTATGTCTCCAGAACAGTTTCTCAGTTTTTGACTGATTGCTCTGGATATTGATTTATGACTTGAAACACTTCTTTCTACTTTTACACGGCAGTCAAGGGGTTAAACCACATAACATTTGTATCACTAATTACAAAAAAGCTACCTGCTCCTTTATACTTAAAAAAAAATGCATAAAATAAAACGTATAGTCAACCCTGCCTTTGGCATCGTGCCAAAAGTAAGACTGATCAGTCAAGACATGGTACAACAAGTCCAGTGACAGACAAACATGCAAGCAAAAAACCTACACACTTCCCTTAGTAGAGGAACAAAATTCATTCGGACGAAATTTATTGACAACACAATGAGCAGTGCTTGTCAACCTGGATTCTAAAGCAAATGGCAGAACGATGTAAACAGCATAAAAAAACAAACAAAAAACAAAACAAAACAAAACAACCCCCCCAAAAAAACACACCAAAAAACAACAACAAACAAAACAAACAAACAAACAATCCCCCACGCCCCCCAAAAAAAACACAAAAAAACAAACAACAAACAACTAGACCAACTGCAATAATCTGATGATAAATTATCCCATTAATGCTAATGTTCTCATCAGAGACATTCAGTGTACACGCTTCAAAGAAGAAACGTTCCCAAAGACAACCAAGAGAAATCTAACAACCCAATCCAAACTGATGGACTGAGCAAAGAACATGCAGACACCTGCAGACTTCTGTCCCATATTGTGTACCCCATGACCAAAGCAGAACATTCATTCTCTTGTTTTCGCCTTGTTGACCAAGAAGATTATAGTCAGTTGCCGCTGTTTTGCAGCCTGATATACAGCCCGGTTCTATGAGAGTGGAACAGCAAATGGCAGATGTAAAGCAAACAGCTTTCAAATGAACACTCGTTTATTGCCGAATGAATCAGTCCCATCGGAATCGATCATTACAGTAACGAAACCCGCCATGCAGATAGTTCAGTTTGAAGCAAACTGAGTTCGCGAGAGTATTATTTTCCTTATTTGGCAATATTATACTTCCAGTTATTGCTGCATGTGTATTTATGATAAACTGTCAGTAATACAAAAGTTAAAGTGTATTATACTTCCAGTTATTGCTGCATGTGTATTTATGATAAACTGTCAGTAATACAAAAGTTAAAGTGTATTATACTTCCAGTTATTGCTGCAGGTGTATTTATGATAAACTGTCAGTAATACAAAAGTTAAAGTGTATTATATACTTCCAGTTATTGCTGCAGGTGTATTTATGATAAACTGTCAGTAATACAAAAGTTTAAGTGAGGTCCCAAGGAAACCCGAGTTTGTTGAAGATGGCACAGTCGTGGTAGTGATATCTGCAATAATGCGTATGGGAGCGAAGTATGTGTATACATGGTTAAGCTTATGCTATTGAGAGAGAGAGAGAGAGAGAGAGAGAGAGAGAGAGAGAGACAGACAGACACAGACACAGACACATAGAGAGAGCAGTCAGCAAACGCAAAACACTTTTGACAGAATTTCAACCCTCATCTCAACCTTCTTGACACAAAGTCTCTTCCACTCCATGAAATCCACCCCCCCCATCCCTCACTGCTGTGATGTACAGAACAGGATCACCACGACTCCTCAAAGGTGGCTGTGAACGTGAGGGGAACAACAGCTCTGGTGTGGAAGTCATCACTGTCACCCGGCTGTTAGGATGTGTCAGGGGCTTTGTGTCTGGATGACAGGGTATTGGCCACGTGCTCACCGTCCGGCCTGGTGTGGGTGACAGAGGGGAATAGGGTAGACTGCAGTGTGTTGTTCATTTAGTCCTGCTTTTTCCCATCACTGAGAAACGTGCCGACATCCTGGGTGTCTGATGAGATAGGAGGAAATGGAGGGGGCTGCAGCAGACTACAGTGGGATGTGTCAGGTGCGTGCAAGGTCCACTGCTGTTTTAATTGCTCATTTCAAGAAACGTGTCTGACATACCTGAATTTTCAAAGCCTTCCATTTTTTGTTTGCTTGAAGAAACTAATATTTCGGAGTATCTGATATTTTTTTTTACATCGCGAAGATCCCGGAAATGCAAAACAAATAAAGATCTCACAATAGTGGTTAGCGAATTTTTGTTGTTGTTGTCAAGATAGAGTTATCTTAAACAAAGGTGATACCATACAGAACAGACAGAGGTAAGGTTCATCATCACACATGCATATTACACAGACTTCCTTCTTCTTCTTCTGCGTTCGTGGGCTGCAACTCCCACGTTCACTCGTATGCACACGAGTGGGCTTTTACGTGTATGACCGTTTTTACCCCGCCATGTAGGCAGCCAT
>NC_134876.1:70074217-70086717 GCF_041734735.1 Babylonia areolata | reverse complement strand
CCACTCCACGCGCACCAACACACACACACACACACACACACACACACACACACACACACACACACACAGAGTCAGAAAACATAAATACCTCGGGTGTCATTGGGAGAGGAACTGCGTGCATGGAAACAATTCAAAACGACCCAGGCAGAGAATGCTGCAAAAGTGCACTTGAAAAATAACTGCTTTGAATTGAAGAGAGCTAACATTTACCTTTGGGGAAACAAACGAAGAGTGGGGCGTCATGTTTTGTGACAACCAAATTGGCCCCGCGAAAAGTTCACACTGCAGACAAGTTCTAGTGCTTTACAGACATACATCTTGGCTCTAACAGCTGCAGACATGAGAGCTCAGCGACGAAAAAAACAAAAAAAACAACAACAAACCAAAAAAAAACCCAAACAAACCAACAAACAAAAACCCGAGGGAAAAAATTGAAAGGAATTTCTGTTGTATTTATTGAGTGTTCTGTATTCATTTCTTCTCAAAGTACTATTTTCGTGTAAATTTCTGTATCATCTCCCTTTAGAATTGCGTGTCGCTACAGTACAACGGGTCGATAAGTTTATGTATGAAATCAGACGTTCTTTTGTGTGAGTTTCTTTATGTGTTTTTTTTTCTCTCTCGTGTTTATGTTGTGTCTGCATTCCGTGTTTTCATGGAACCGGCAACGCACAAAGGCCTTCCTCTCCAATACGGTCACGGTTCTTACGGTTTGCTTGGATGTAGCCCATCATTTTGTTATTGCCGTTATATCTATTATTATTATTATTATTATTATGGTTGTTGTTGTTATTATATAACGCTGAATCCTGTGTAGAGACAAATCAAAGCGCTTCCGCACCAGTCATTTACATGCATGCATAACTCTAAAACTGAAAAAAACAACTGAAGACAAAGAAGAGGCAGGGAAGGGAGGCTATTTTGGGAAGAGGTGGGTTCAAGGCCAGACTTGAAAGAGCTGAGTGTGGAGACCCGACGAAGCGAAAGAGGAAGTTCATTCCAATTACAAGGTCTATAGACAGAGAAAGAACGAGGGCCAACAGTCGATTGTTTGAATCTGGGTATGCGTAAACAGAATGGATCCGAAGCCGATCGTAGAGAGCGAGATGGAGGCGTAGAGTTGAAGGCAGCCACAGAGATAGGAAGGGGCAGATTTGTGAATACATTTATAACATAGAGTGTTGATCTTGTACTTTATTCTGTGTGAGACAGGGAGCCAGTGGAGATGTTGCAAAAGAGGAGTGATGTGCTCAGATCTGTTCTTTCTGAGGACGAGTCGGGCAGCAGAGTTTTGTGTACCTTTCATGGTTTCAGTTAAAAAAAAAAAGAAGAAAAAAGAAAGAAAAAACCCCAACAACACCCCTCCCACCCCCAAAAAACAAAAACAAAAAGACACAACCCACAGACCTGGGGAGAAAGAAGAAGAAGACTATACTGTCATACAACGCTCCGAACTGAACACCTCTTCTGTTCGGCGGCTTTGCAATGCTACCATCAAGTGTGTACATCGGAAGGGAAGCAGACAGGTGAGAGGTATCTCCAGAACAATACAGAGATCCACATGGAAAAGAAAGGAAAATAGATGATCAGAACATATACAATGTTCGTTTTTCCTGCAGGTCAATGATCAGGGTTTGAGGGCCTGCTTCGGAATGGTATTGTGTCAGGTGTGGATGGGCTGAGGAAGGTTAAACGGCGCAATGAGAGGCATGGGCCCCGCCTTCCTATGTTCAGTCCTGGACACAGTGGATATGAATTCATTGCCCCGATGGCCATAAGAGGCTATAGGACCTGAACCCTCTCTGTGTGTACACGCAAGCAGAAGATCGAATACGCACCTTGAAAATCCCGCAATCCGTATCAGCGTTCGGTGGGTTATGGAAACAACAACATACCAGGCATACCCCCCCCCCATTCCCCCGTAAACGGAGTATGGCTGCCTACATGGCGGGGTTTAAAACGCTGATACACGTAAAAAGCACACTCATGCGGCTACGCGAGCGAATGTGAGAGAAACAATCCACGAACGAAGAAGAGGAAGAACAGGAAGAACCTTTAGATATTATCAGATAGGGAATAATATAATCAGGAATTTCGGTTTTTGGTTGTGTTTTTTTTTTTTTTTTTTTTTTTTTGACAAAAGAAAATAATTGATTGAGAAGAGACTGTGAGAGGGCACTTCAAAGGCACTGACACAACTGCCGTGAAGTGATAAACGTTAGATGTGGTGATAAATTCCTGACCACCCCCCTGTTTTATTTCTCCCGTGTTCACGAGAGTTGTGGTGCACATTCTGATGTTAATAGGATGTCTAGACGGCCCGGGTGCATTTCTTCATCAACGGAGATATGAGAGACAGAGACAGAGAGAGACACAGAGACAGAGACAGACACAGAGACAGAGACAGAGAGAGAGAGAGAGAGACAGAGGCAGAGAGAGAGCTTTTTCGTCATTTCAGATTCATGAGTTAAAATGGTGTGCATTTCAGGAGTAAGATTTTGCTGATTCATCTTTTACAAACTATGAAATTCGTTCTCCATACACACAACCTGTTCCTGATAATGTTTCGTAATCTTTTATTAGTGTATTAATGACCTGTTTTACATGGGGGCGGGGGAGGGGGGGGGGGGGGGGCGGGGGGGGGGGGGGGGATATCAAAACTAAAGATTCATTCTTTCAGCCAAACTGTTACGAAGCAACATATTGCCAGAGTCTGCGAAACAACCTCAAGCGAATCAGTTCCATACATATCTGCTGAGTAAGCGTCGTTGGTCTTCAGCACCACAGACTGAAATGTGAACAGTCTGCTCGTATGCCCATTAGATCTATATTACAGACGCTGAGAAATTTCAATACAAAAAATCAAAGCAGCCGATCACAAAAGACCGATATTCTTGTGAAAAAGCTGCAAATCGACACTGCCGTTTTATAACTATTTACCAGCATGAGTGGCGGGTGGGGGATGGGTGTCTTCAAAGCGAAATACGGGTAGGTAAACAGTCATTGGAACTAGTTGGGTAAGCATGAAACAACAGTATCGCTTTACTCTGTTGTGACAACAGAGTGTGGCTTATTGGCCCCTGGATCACACAGACTTGGCTGAAAGGGTGGGATCACTGACACCTGTCTCGGCAAGGGGCGGGGGATGGGGGGTGGGGGGAAATTAAACAGTCATCCACACCTGCAGCCATTTCGTGCAACAAGCATGATCGACAGGCAATGGCATCTGGAGGTTTTCAGAAATAAGTCAATTTCAGACAGTCTGAGTGAAGTCAATTTCAGACAGTCTGAGTGAAGTCAACATTAGACAGTCTGAGTGAAGTCAGCTTTTGAGTGAAGTCAACTTTAGATAGTCTGAGTGAAGTCAGTTTTAGACAGTCTGAGTAATGTCAATATTAGACAGTCTGAGTGACTGACGTTCTGTCCAGTTGTCCACCCCTCTTCCTGTTTCCGCGTTTCGATTTTTCGGGCCTGTCTGTCTATAATACCACAGTCCCTGACTCTTCTTCTTCTCCGTCTTGTCTTCCCGCCCCCTCCTCCCCTTTCTTTCACTTTCCCCTTCTGTCCTGCAGCACCACAGGTCCCTGTCATTATTCTGTCCTTTGTCTGTAAGCGGGAAAGAACTGAAAAGAGAGGCAGGACGTTTTGATCCCCTCATAGAACGGCAGTTAGATTGGAAATGTCGGACAATTAGTTCTCTATTGCCCCCTTTTCATGCTTCTTTCTATGTATTTGATGTCTGTTAAGATATCAGATGAAGTTCAGATGAATGTTTGTTTTCTTTATGAGACAAACCATGGGCTGTGTTTTGTCATTAATATTGTTTCTCTCTGTACACTAGGTGTATCATTTGGGTTACGTTTCGTCATTGTTATTAGGATATCACACGAAAAAGACACCAGTCGTTCTATTTCTGTGTATACGCCATTTATCTCACCAACACAAAATGCCCGGATGAGATGTTTCGTCAGCAAAACACACGCTGGCGTATCTGCTTCCCTCCCCTCTATCTCTCTCCTTTCTCTCTGTCTCTGATATCCGTACAGAATCATGTAGCTGGAATCATTAGCGAAAATCGGACCAACAGAAATGAAAAGAAAAGACAGGGAAAATGACTCAAATGATTGCATGTCCGGACAGCACGAGCTTTTCCCACGATCAACCTTTGCACATAATTCATGGTGAGCTGATAACCTTTGTGTATTTCTGTCATTCACTGTCCGCGCTGTTTATCTACTGGGGGGTTTCCATGCCTGATCTGGGGAATTAACGTCAACACTTTTCCTCGTTTCTCTTTTCATCTTCCAATTCCTTTCTTCTCTTACTAGTTGCTCGGTTGTTATCAGTTGCCGCTGAGGCCTGGCTGACTTAACGGTTGGCGTTCGGCGTAGTTTATGGGAGCTTATTTGCAATCGCAGGCGTGCCAGAGAGACGCAGCCACCCACGTGTTGTAAGCGGTGATGATAGGTTGAGCCAGTGGGGAATTATGCATTCCGCTTCCTCCCTTCAGCTTCTTCACGCACGCACGCACACACACGCGCACACACACACACACACACACACACACACAAGAGTGCATGTACACACACGCACGCGCGCATGCACGCATACATACATACATACACACACGCACGCACACACACACACGCACACTAATCTGGATCCATCTTCAGAGAACATCTTGTTGGAGACACACATACTTGTGTTTTAGATTTCTACTATTAGCACCCACGCAGAAACACACACACATAGACACACATAGTCGCACACATACACAGTCACACATACATACGCACACACATAGATACACAGACTCGCACACACACACATACACAGACACACAAAACACACGCCCAAAAAACACACACACACACACACACACACCACGCGCGCACACACGCACACACACACACACACACGCACACACGCACGCACACACACACACACACACACACACACACACACACACACATACATACATCTCAGCACCTCTGCATCACCGTAACCCTTTTCATTCACGTCTCACGCCTCACAGTCCTGCTTCATTTTCTCTTGACGCAATCATCGACCCTCTTCACCCCTCTCCGCATTACAACCCCACCACCAGAGCCCCTACCCCTCCCCACTGCTGAAGACTGCTGCCGCTGTTGCTGCTGCTGTTGCTGCCGCTGTTGCTGCTGCTGTTGCTGCTTTCTCTCAACTGTCAGCAAATCAGGTACTCTTCTACGTTTTGTAGAACATGGTGGATAGTTTTCAAAGAAACACCACTGACTGCTTATCCATTTTTCAGTGATCTTGTTATGGCTTCCTCCACTTCTTCACGCAGTATTGGAAAGTCATCATTGTTTGTTGACTCCTGGCTTGAGAGTACACTGGGGTCTCCATTTGCCTGATGGTTGTTATAACGTTTCCATGCAATTATTGAGTAAATTCAAGCAGTGGGAAGCTTAAATCATTATGGACTGTTCACACCCCCCTCCATACTGGGCCGTGGACTGTGATGAATGAACAATCGGTTCCCATATCTGTATCTATTTTCCCATTCAGCTTGCTTTCTTATTTTCCCCAGAAGAAATCTTTTCTTTCTTTTCAGTTTTGCATACTTGTACTCTTCAGTACAAAATGTATACTAACTGATAATGCACACTAGTCGAACATTTGGTTGATGGTGGTGTTTTGTTACATTCTCACAACCAATGCATGCTCTGTGGTTAGCGATTATTGTTTTTGTTTTTTTATATGCCTATGCAGAAAACGGTGTATAGTTTCATGGACCAATGTCTTTTAATTTTTGTGTTGAAAGAGAAAGAGAGAATGAGAAAGACAGACAGACAGACAGAGTCAGAGCGAGAGAGACAGAGACAGTAGCAAAGAGAAGGCACACACAAACGTGCGTAGAGTGCAGCTCGTACCTCCCTCCCTCCCCCCTCCCCAAAACAAGAACTGACACTTTCACAGGCATATCATTTCTAATCGATGGTTTCCATTCAAGAAACAGAAGCTCCTCTCATTGCGACAAGATTACACTCCCCTCAAAAAGTACTCTTTATTCATGTGTGGAAGAAACATCCGCACTAGACCGGAAGTCATCGTTTTTTAGGCCTAGCGCCTGGAAAGTACAGTGTAATGGACTGACCACGTGGCGTATTGTTATGATTATCACGATTGCTGTTATAATTGATCTCTTTATTTTTCACAATTGTTGTTACTCACCTGTTCATTTTTCATGGCATACGGAAAAATACAAAGGACAGTGTGCACTCAGGCTCCCTAAAGGCTCTGATACACTCTCCGCTTCATCCGCACACTTGAGAAAAAAACAACCCGCCCCCCCGCCCCCCAAAAAAAGAAAGAAAAAAAAACAAAGAAAAAAAACAACAACAAAAAACACAAGTCGAAGCCTCGTGCGGTTAGTCTCACGCGTCTGCCACGTGCTGTTGGAGACGAGTTAATGGAATGCTACCGTGTTGTGGAGTCTGCGGTAGCCAGCCATTCAGAAGGCAGACAACGAGAAATGCCGTCGAAAGTTCAAGACACCAGAATATTTCACGGAAATGAATAATCTTATCTCCCGAGGAAACGGTGGCAGCAATGCTTGGGCACTGGGTTAGCAACTCCGTGTAACAGATCCAACCACGATACAGTTTCTCTCTTTTCTTTTTGTTATGATTTTTGATTAGAGTCACGAAATGAAAAAGGCCAACGAGGCTTGGAGAGTAACTGATAAGAAAACAAAGAAGCACCGTTTCAGTGGCATTACTCCCACGCCGCTCATTTAAATTTCCCCATACACGGCCACACCCGGGTTCGTCCGTCGCAGTTCCAGCGTCGGCAGTCCACAGGGAACCATCGATGTTAGGTCGCCAGGAGGCCACACACCACAGGAGACCCTGCACCGCTGCTGAGTCACTTCGGTGGTGTTCAGTGGTGCCTGTTCTGTTTTAACGTACTTAGGACACCACCTACTTAGCTCCCTACTAACGACAATAATGGCTTAGTCGCGGAGCCAGACTGAGTGAGCGTCCCTCCCAGTGAACTTGTGAACTTTGTAAAGAAGAGAGTTACCACTCTTCATTGTTTGTTAATCTTACGAAGAGGGTGGAAGTGGGGGACGGGGGGAGGAGGGGGGAAGACAGCAAACACGGCTATTTTATTTCAAGAGTTCATTGCGCTTTCCACGAAGACATAGTGTGCATGGTAAAGTTCTTTCGCATATTTGGTTTCCGTTTCAGATAGAGACATATGTTTTCACCATTTATTGCATATTGAATATCGAGGAAGGTGGTGGTGTGTGGTTGGGACTCTGTGTGTGTGTGTGTGTGTGTGTGTGTGTTTCTTTTCGCATCAAAATTGAATTTTGCTGGATTCTGTATGCCAAAGATGTCCGTTTTGTAGATTCTTTTACAGACACATGCTGCACACCTCGACTAATCATTTCTGAAGGACTAGCACCAAGACCACCAGTCAAAGTCTAGATGAGGGGCTGTATGTAAGTTGGGAGGTAAAAATCCTCGTCATGTGAGAATCGAACCTGAGATGATTGCTTCCCTGCTCGGCGTATAGTTGGCCACAAGGCCCCAAATCCACACAATATATTTTTAAAAATTTTAAATATGATCTGGGTAAAAAAAAAAATCACCCACGTATTTGGGATACTATTATCAATAAACATTCGTAATTGAAACTGCAGCGCAGGTTTACTGACTTTTATCATGCAACACTCGAGTAGCGAAAATCGCTGGAACTAGTTTCCCGGCAAAAGGAACAAAGGTTAAATACCTTCTTGTCGACAGTCACTGTATACAACACAGACCGTGGAATTTTGTTTGAAAGGCGTGAGAAAGAAGACAGACAGATTTTAGGGCCTCCATAATGGGGTCCCCTCCTTCCTGTTTCCTCTTTCTACCTTCCCTCCCTCTCTCCCCATCTCCGTCTGTCTATTTGTCTGTCTCTCTTTCTCTGCCCCACACCCTGACAAATACATACATACACACATACAGACAGACAGACAGATAGACAGACAGACAGGCAGGCATACATGCATGCACACACACACACACACACACACACACACACACACACACACACACACACACACACACACACACATATAGAAACTGACAGGAAAAGAGGCAGACGGACAGGACAGGACAGACAGGTACATTTTAGGTTTAAATCATACCTCTCTCTGTGTCTTCCCCCTCTGTCCCACAATCATGCACATACATGCACACACACACAGACAAACAGGCAGACAGAAACGTTTGAAGTTTGAGTGAACCCCTTAACAAACGAACCTTTTCAAAACAGCAGGGTGATATGTGTTCAGGCATATTCCTGAAGAAGGGCAGCACTTACTTGAAGGAAAAGAACTGCAGGAAAGCAAACGTTTTATCATTTTGACGATGGCTGTGCAAAGTGCCTCTCTGCGGTGTCATCCCCTCTCTTTCTGTGTGTTTTGAGAGTGCGTGGAACACTTCAAGAAGACCTGGAAAGTGAAACAGATGCATAGGAAAATGTAAGGTGTATTGAAGACAATCGGAGAGCGAGCGCGCGTTTGTATGTATGTGTATGCATACGTGCATGCTTGCCTCTGTGTGTGTGTGTGTGTGTGTGTGTGTGTGTGTGTGTGTGTGTGTGTGTGTGTATGCATACGTGTATTCGTGGCCCCGCCCCCTCTCTTTCTCTCTGTGTCGCTATGTGTGTGTTCATGTCGAGAATTCAGTGAAGGCGGAAGAGGAGACCAGAAAGATGAACTGAAAGCAGAGGGAAAAGGATTTGAAACAGTAAATTGGGTGGAGTGATAGCACGGAGAAACTGACTAGATTTCTGCCATGTCAGTATTTACATATTCCAGTTTTATTATAGGCCTAAATTTGTATGCGATAGGAAAAATAATGAAAAACTGCACGTAGGAAAAAAATACAAAAAAATGGGTGGTGCTGTAGTGTAGCGACGCGCTCTCCCTGGGGAGAGCAGCCCGAATTTCACAAAGAGAAATCTGTTGTGATAAAAAGAAATACAAATACAAATATTTATAGCTTCGTATTTGCCACTAACGTTTTAATTGACATCATGCTAGTTTCGTTACAAAATTTTATATTTCTATCGTTGTACATGGCAGGGATTAAAAAAATATATTTTGTTACATACATAACGATGAGATGTAGTTTGCAATTTGATCCAAGATAATGTATAGTGTTTTCAGTCCATTGAGAGAGAGACAGACAGACAGACAGACAGACAGACAGAGACAGACAGACAGACAGGGAAACAGAGAGAGCGACGCAGACAAAAACTACGGCAGAGACAGAGAAACAAAGACGAAGACAAAGACCTGACCTCGTTCCCTCTTTCAACAAGATGCACAAAAATGACAGCACGGAATATAAACGATGCCCAGCACAAACGAAAGCTGTCATACCCGCAACTCTGCAAACGACGCAACAGCACGAAAACCCGTCAACAAATCAGTCCATGCTGTCGACACTCTGCTACCACTGTCATTTCCAATCACCTGTTGACAATTTCCGGAAATCAAGAACGCGGTGGAACGCAACGTTGCGAAGCTGCAATTTTTACACAGCTGGAATACTACCTACATCTGCCGACAAGTTTCACACAGAGATATTATCACGACTCATGCAGCGACATGTTTATTTCATGATCAGACGTGATGACCAGAAGCATCCAATTACTGACAACGATTTCTTGCATCACACGCTGGGCACACGGGCGGGTCACATCGACAGGATTGTTCTGCCGCTTTTAATTTTGAAAAGGACTATTTCCAGACAGCGTTTTGTCTCTGTCTCTCCCTCCCTCCCTCCCCCCAATCCCCACACGTACACACATATCACACACTCACACTTGCACACACACACACACACACACACGCGCACACCACACACACACACACACACACACACACACACACACACACACATGCGCGCGCATCACACATCACACATATCATTATACACGCATGCGCAAGCGCGCGAGCGAACGCACGCACGCACACACACACACACACACACACACACACACACACGCACACACACACACACACACGCACACACACACACACACACGAACCATCTCAGCGGCAAACACAGACTGTGTTTATTCTCATATCACTCGACTTCACCAGACACAAACTCAGACACACCACACACAATCACACACATATACACGCGTGCACACGTGCGCGAGCTAGCGAGCACACACACACACACACACACACACACACACACACACACACACACACACACTCACACGTGCACATCACACACATTAACAAGCGTGCGCAAGCGAGCGAGTGAGCAACCATATTACACACACACACACACACACACACACCACACACACACACGAACCATATCAGCGGCAAACACAGATTAGATGTTGTCTGTTGTCAGTTCACTCGAATTGAGCAGACACAGAACGAAGCCACAGCGATCTTCACGCAGAACATATATAGTTGGGGATCTGGGTGTTAATTGAAGACTCATGTTTTTCTGTGCCAACACACGCTGCTAAGCTGACAGTAGTCTGATAACATTTAGCATGTGGAAGGAAGATAACTGACATTGAAAGAAAAAAGAGGGGGTGGGGGTTGGGGGGTGGGGGTGGGGGTGGGGGGCGTGGGGGGGTGTTGCGCTGCCTGACTTTTCAGTGTTGGTATCAGCAACTGCTTCGTCAACGGGCGTCAAACCGCGCAGGCGTCACCCAACGCAAGAGCTGATCTCAGAACAGGATCTCACCTTTCCCGGATCTTCTCTCGTCGTCTGTCAACAGAACAGTGTGGAGGAGGTCTGTCTCTTCAGCCCTCATGTCACCCCGACGACTCCCAAGCTGAGGGACTGATGATGATAATGATGATGATGATGACTACGCATATTTTTTTTTCACTGGTTCATTCAAAAAATGATTTAGCAAATTACGATATAATGACTTTTTAGAAACGATTAGGCATAGCAGAGACAGAGAGAATGACAAAGATAGATAGATAGAGAGAGAGAGAGAGAGAGAGAGAGAGAGAGAGAGAGAGAGAGAGAGGGACAGACAAACAGATTGATAAAGAGAGAGGCATGTTACAAGCAAGCATTTTCATTTTCTATGCAGATTCTGTCAAATTGTCTTATGCTATATTTCAGTATAATGCATAAAACAGTTCGTTTTCTTCACAAACACTTAAAATAGAATGGCTGCCTTTGTTAACCACCTCTGTCTTTCGTGTCGAATACATGTACTGCATTAAAATATGAATGATTCTTTCCACCTGTTTGTCTCGATACACCGGAGAAGTAGGCTACAAAGCTGGAAATTAAGTGAAAAAATGCCATGTAATGTTTTTGAGAATAGACGCGACAATTGAGAAAGGAGCAATACTTGTGATGATACTGGCCAAAGCTCGGGCCGTCCAACAGGTCTCTGTAGCAAGCCATGTTTCAATCACTCCTTCAGTTCTAACATTAAGGTTCTTCCTGTCCTGTTTTCTGTCTCTAAAAAACCGTTCGTTGTCATCAACTCGATGCTACATGTCTGCCCTCACGGATACGCATTTGCGACTGAAAAAAACTTATTTTGATTTGAGAAACATGAAAAAGAAATAATCATCATGTTTTCCAATCAGTGATGCTGAATTAAACCACTGCGGACCACGAACAGCTTAGCTCACTTAAAAAAAAAAAAAATCTCTGAGCGTTCTTGTTGTTATGTCTTCTCTGATGCGAAGACATTTATTTCTTTGATATTTTCGCTGATCCATCATCTGCACCGTTTCACGGAGTGGCATAACTCCTTACGCCGCTCATTCCGAGTCACCCCCCCCCCCCCCAACCTCCCACACACAACGAAGATATTTATGTTTGTATATATCCACCAGGAATGCAGACGTTCCATTAACAACTCCCTGTACCGAGCATGGATTGAGTCGTCGTGCGGGGGACGAGGTGCGCGTACTGTGACTGGCAGCCTTTCTCCTGTGGGTCGATTTCTGCAAGCTTTCACTTCAAGGTTCATGATTTCAAGGCATCTCAAACACGCTTTTTAACGCGAAGACGATGTGCGCTTCTTAGTATAACCCAGACCGGCATAAAACTGGCTTCAAGGGCATGGAGAACTTTTTTCCCCCCACACTACCAACTTCCGTTATCACTCAGTGGCATCGTTCCTACGCCAATCCTCTACATACCGCTGCAGCCAGACTCGCACTGTTGCAATCATGGTGGCAGCATTCCACATGCAGCTATCAGTGTCAGGCCGCCATGTGACCACCCATCAGAGGAGACTCTTTATTGCCGCTGAGTCGTTTCGTTCATTTGACAGAAGGATCCGAGGTGTGGTGAGGGGAATTCCGGATGAGAGGCGTGAGAGGAATGCCAATGAAACGGCGTGGGAAAGGGAACACAAAATTCGCCAGAGCGTAAAATGACTGACTCAGCATTTAACAGGAATGCTGGTTTCTTACTTTGGCAAGTCAAAAGCAAAGAGATTAA
>NC_134876.1:70061717-70069217 GCF_041734735.1 Babylonia areolata | reverse complement strand
TGAAACCGAGTCTCTGTCCCTGCATTTCTGTGTATTTGTGTCTTTGTCTCCGTCTGTGTGTCTGCCTCTCTCTCTCTCTCTCACGATCATATGTGCGCATGTGCACCTCAAATGTTTACAGACCGGAGGTTTAACATTAAAATCTTTGAGTCTTGAGTCTTGAATCTTGAGTCTCGAGTCTCGATTCTCTCTCTCTCTCTCTCTCTCTCTCTCAGGAGCTATTCTCATCACGTTGGTATTGGATTCAAATGGGTTTACGTTCCTGCACACTCTAATGAAGTGGAATCAATTTTTGGTCGTGCTTCAACTGACAACGAGGAAAACGCCCATCCAACGTCTCCACGACAGCGATACATGGACACCAGTGTCCTTTACAGGTGTAAAGGTGGTACAGGAGAACAATGACAAAAAAGCCCCTCCTCCCCCCAAACCAACAACAAAAAACTCCACAAAAATCTTGACAGTTTCTATCAAGGGGAAACTCTACTTGACGGAAAGGCAGATAAATGGAAAGGAATGGAACTGCGTTGGACGGTCGTATGAATGAATGAGTAACTGTTCACAATCGTTCCCATATACTACAGGCTGTCTGAACTGATTGTTTCCGGCAATGGTTGGGTGATGATTAAACTGATAACGATAATGAACGAATTGCACTGCTGTCAAGCTGTCCAGCCATATAATAACATTGAGACACGGTGATCAGTCATGGAAAGCATTACAATATTTTGGGGGTATTTCTTGTTCACTGTATTATCTCACAGGACAGACATTGTTATCAGCATATGAACTGTCAATTATGAGAGAAAGAGGGAGAAGGAGTGAGTAGGTGAGAGAGAGAGAGAGAGACAGAGAGAGAGAGAGACAGAGACAGAGAGACAGAGACAGACAGTGTATGTGTGTCTATCTCTGTACCTGTCTCTGTCTGTCGGTCGGTCGGTCGGTCGGTCTCTCTGTCTGTCTGTCCTTTTCTCCCACACTCTCCTTCTCTGTCTGTCTGTCTGTCTGTCTCTCTCTCTCTCTCACACACACACAGACAGAAACACACACACACACACACACACACACACACACACACACACACACACACACACACACACACACACACATTGATTTATTCTCCAAAATCATCAAAGACAGCCGCCGTGGTTCATTGAATTGTCTGTGGCAAAGATAACTGTTTTTTTTATCGTCAGACTTTGCTAGGATTTCGACGCTTGGGAGGTTTCATCGGCAGCGCCGGTAACAGAAATACTTGTTTACCCGTGCAGCTTAACAAACACACAATGCTGAAACAGGCTGATCCTTCCACAGCAATTCCGTTTACAGACACACACACACACACACACACACACACACACACACACACACACACACACACACACACACACACACACACACACACACACACGCACACACACACACACACACTCTCTCTCTCTCTCTCTCACACACACACACACACACACACACACACACACACACACACACACACACACACACACACACACACACACACACACACACACGTACACCACCACCACCACCACCACCACCACCTACGCGCCTCCCGTTATCCATACCCCCCACACAGCTCACACAACACAATACCCTCACGAATGAATAAACGTACATGTCAGACTAAACAATTTCTGCAATCTTGTTAAGCCAGGTGATTCCTCTTCTAAACACTAATGCACCCAAGGATGAAATTTAGTGTCCCTTTACAGCAAACTCTAAACCAATTTTATCTCAAAGGAAAGAAGTGGTAATTTGTCAAACAGGCGGCAGATATTTCAAAATATTCCGCATATTTTTGAAACTGGTTTATATGTTTCAATGGCGACAAGACTGACAAAACTTTAGGGGTCAAAAAATGTCATGCGGTGACATTTTAATGTATTAACTCACTCAGTACGGCCAGTCCTCTCTTCTCCTCTACACAGACCCCTCGGATGTCCAGTGGGTGTCTGAATGACCCAACCTTTAGCTTCCGTCGTCAGAATTGTGGTATTCTTTGTCAACATTCACGTCTTCAGTATAAGAGCCTTCCGCTTGCAATATTTTGATTGTGGTAATTGGGGTGAAACGCTGTTAACGTTGTCGCTTTCGCCGTTCGTATGGAGAGAGTTAATCGTGCTATAAAAATTTGACAAACTTTCCCTCAAACATGGCGCAGTCCGCTTTGGTATCTTCCATGTGGAGCGATGTTTCTCGTTTTGATACTGATCTTGGTGGGTTTCTTTTTCTTTTTTTTTTTCGGACAGGCTTTCCGATGACTGCCTCAAGGCCACACTACATGAGAACCACCATCACGCCATTCTCAGGCTTCTTTCATTGAGGAACGTCCGACTAAAAGCGTATACGGATATAAAACAACGACAACATTGACCTTGAGCAAGAGCAATACCAATACATTAACACACACAACGCTGACCAGAGAGAACGACCCAGCAGAATCACCATGATGGCAGCAAAATATTGAACAGACCTCACCAAAGGCTTTCAATATTTCTGCCCACACCTCTGTGTTCTAACCAGGCGCCAAGCACGCCAAGGGAAAAGAGCAAGAGAGTGCTAGCTGTAAGCTAATTACCTGAAAATTAGCCTGCCGGTGCCGGTATACTGATCGAAGAACACGGGGATGCTCTTATCGACAGCCTGGAGGACTGGGGACCGTTTCCCTTCCATTCCAATCATCATCATCACAACCACCACCATCACCACCATCATCATCATCATCATCACGACAATAACACTGCTATCAACACGACATCAACGTGTTCATCACACGGCAAGGAAAGTACTCAGGCCAAGTTCCGCTTCCCTTATTTTTCGTGGAAGCTGAAATAGTTTTTCTTATGCCTTCCCTTTCAAGTCTGGTGCCATGGTACTTTCATCACAAATGTACAATGGAAAACATTCCTGTAGTCGAGAACTCTGGCGAAAAAGAAGAGAAACCTGACGCTGTACTGGTTATGAAAACAATATTACACATAAGTCTGCTGCAGTTTACCAAAATACACCCCAGTGTATTCAATAGGCTGGATTGTTAACAAACGTATGAACGATCGATGAAAAAGATGACTATGACAACACATTGTTTTGATCACTCTACTTCTGCGTGATCTAAATGGAACAATAGGATTTACATGTGACTTCAAGCCTGAGACACGTAATGACGCACGTGCTGAATATCTCTGACTGGCTGTTTGTCTGCATCTCTGTCCACCGTCTCCTCCTCTCTGTCCATCGTTTTCTGTGTCTTTGTCTCTTTGTCTTTGTCATGAACAAGCAATGATAGAACTTAACCCCTTGAATGCCGAGCCTTGTTGACAGGAGATCGGAGTGGCACAGCTTTTAAGCGAGGTTCACTCGCGTTGTGTATTCTTAAGTTGTGTCAGTGGTTCTTGCAAAACAGAAGTAATGAAATCCCAAGAGGATGGAGTTCTTCTTCTTCTTTGTTCGTGGGCTGCAACTCCCACGTTCACTCGTATGTACGCGAGAGGGCTTTTACCTGTATGACCGTTTTTAACCCGCTATGTAGGCAGCCATACTCCGCTTTCGGGGTGTGCACGCCAGGTATGTTCTTGTTTCCATAACCCATCGAACGCTGACATGGATTACAGGATTTTTAACGTGCGTATTTGATTTTCGATATTCTGCTTGCGTATACACACGAAGGGGGTTTCAGGCACTGGCAGGTCTGCACATATGTTGACCTGGGAGATCGTAAAAATCTCCACCCTTTACCCACCAGACGCCGTCACCGTGATTCAAAACCGGAACCCTCAGATTGAAAGTCCAGCGCTTTAACCATTCAGCTATTGCGCCCGTCGGATGGAGTTCAAATAAAGAATTATGACTGACAATCTTGACCAGATATCTCAGTCTCAGGTCAGAGCTCTTCGTTGTTGAGCATCATCGTCAGCAGCAGCCAAGTAGTTAATTAAGAGGATTACATTGCAAGGAAAATTGTCAATAAATGTTGAAATAGGATCGGTGAATATGATAAGGGAACATTTTGGCCAATGCCTTTGCTTAAACATAAAATCAGCTTAGTTTGATAAGAGATTAGTTAATCTCTATCTGTCCGTTTCATTTGAGAGAAAGAAAAGCTGCTAATGTGGATTATCTTCGATCTGTGATTTTCAAACTTGCAAATGTTTTAGAAATACGATAAGACCCAATGTTCGGTCGTGGTATTGTAAGAATATTTGAGAACAATATCAACTGAATAATGCAGATAGCGAAAAACTAAAACCTTTGATCACTTGCACTGTATATACAAAGATAGTGTGAAATAACAACACAACATAAGAATTTCCTGTCACAAAAACATGACAGCATTCTTCCCTACGTCCATCTCCATATACCCAGGCCATTATGGTACTTGCATTGTGTGCTACACCTTCCCCACATTGTAAAGAAATCCATCAAGACGGTGTAAGTGTGATCTAAACTAACATTCATGGCAACAGTTGTATAGGTATTCGTGGTAACTGGATATGATTCAAATAGCAAAGCATTCAAAGAAAATGACATAATAAAATCGACGAAATAAACAAATGACATGGTCGAAAAGGTCAGTATGTTCGTTTAGAACAGCTCGCTAATGCGCTGTGTGTGTGTGTGTGTGTGTGTGTGTGTGTGTGTGTGTGTGTGTGTGTGTGTGTGCGTGCGCGCGCGCCTGCGTACGTGTGTGTGTGTGCGTGCGTGCGTGCGTACGTGTGTGTGTGTGTCTGTGAGGGACACGAGCAACATACATAGCATCCATGCGCGCGCACTTGCGATGCCACACAAACCTGGTGTCCGAGAACGCCTACACGCTTACACATGCACACACATGCTCACCTTCACCTCCTAATCAACCCTCGCGCGCTGAGATCCATAGCTAATCAAGAGAGCAAACAGAGCAGTCCCCACCCCAAACACCCCACACAACACCCCCCAGGTAAGCCGGTCAACACAGGGAAGCAGGGACTAAGACCAATCACGCCCGTCACACCAACAAGTCTGCCAGCCTTAGAAACTGCCGTGGTGATTACACACCATCCATCATTTCCTGCACTGAGCTGGACTGCCAGCTGGATGGAAAAGTGGGCTGTGTAAAATGGGGATTGGTCAAGACAATGGAGACTTGGAGGTTAGGGTTAATAGGGCTTGATTGCTCTGGTGTAGTGTCACACACACACACACACACACACACACACACACACACACACACACACACACACTGCCGGTAGCAATAATATGATGGTCCGTCAGTGTCTAAAGACCATGGATTCAAACCCTAAACAGTGGTATAGCTATGATAACGGTTTGGCTGGTATAACTATGATATGGTATGAATTAGTGTACATACACCAAGCATTCAAACCTTTTCTTCATAAAGATAGTAGTAGTTGGGTTTCCGTCCGAGCACAGACACGACGGATTCAGACCTTTTAAATTTATAGTAGTGCTGTGTCCGTCAGGTGTACAGAGACCATGGATTCAAACTATTTCTCTGCAGACATATATTACTGTGATATCTTCGTGTACAGAAACAAAAATGGTAGCGTGGCAGCCTGCAGCTGTATCAAATACCCGACTTGGGCATAAATTCAACGCGCCAGTCAAGCCTGCTGAATGTTAGTAGACTCAAGAATCAAGACTCGAGACTCAGTGACTGTTAGTCATTGCGTTAGTTGGACCATGTTTCGACCACGTTTGCGTCAACGTAAAGTCTATGTTCTCATGCACGTACTGCTAAAATTTGTATATGTGCAATTGATGTCTATATACAAATGCGACGATATATATATATATTATTTTTATTCATAGCCATTGTACTTTAATCGTATCATCCATTCCAAAAAGGGAGTCAAGTCAGCGCTCTTTTGGGACCCGAACCCGGGACCTCATTATGGTCAGTCCGGGAGGCTAACCACTTCGGCTGGTGCTAGGTTTGGACTTTATCATCCATTCTATAACGGAGATGGAGAGACGGGCTGAATAGTGCACGTCACCATAGGCACGGGGAACAAACGACTGGCGAGTCTGTAAAATACTCGTATTGCTTTACAAATAGTGTGCTGTTGACATGTCAACACACTTCTGTAGCTGAACCCTTTCTCTTTCTCTGTCTGTCTGTCTGTCTGCCTGGCTTTCTGTCTGTCTGTCTGTCTCTCACTCACTCACTCACTATCTCGCTCTGTGTTATCATCATCATCGTCGTCATCATCTTCTGGAGAGAATGAAAGAAGGGAAAGAAGGAAGGCGAGAGAGAGAGAGAGAGAGAGAGAGAGAGAGAGAGAGAGAGAGGGAGGGAGGGGATGTAGGACGCTGAAACTGAAATACACTCAAGAAATGTGTAAGACACGGCAGGTGTACCCTCCCTCCCCCCCCTCGTAACCCCCCCCCCAAAAAAAAAAAAAAAAAAAAAATCTACTGAATAACAGGAAATAAAGAAACAGAAAACGAAACGAACGAAATTAGCGGAAAATGATCTTTTGACATTTTGCCCCAAGTAAAGGAGAAGGAAATTCAGTGGGCGAATGGATGGAACGGGGACTGAACCAAGGAAAGGGTCATACAGAGAGGGAAGGAAAGAGAGTCACAGAGAGTCACAAAGAGAGGAAGAGATAGATAGATAGATAGACAGACAGATAGATTCAGAGAGAAAGAGAGTGTCTGAGATAGACAAACAGATGGATAGATAGAGAGATAGAGCGAGCAAGAGAGACAGACAGACAAACAGACGGACAGACAGACAGACAGACAGACCGACTGACGCAGAGACCATGAAAGAACAGAGACAGAGAGGCAGACAGACAGACAGAAACGCTGACAGAGTCTTACAGCCAGTTATATATATGTGTCACACGTATAAACAAACGATTTTCACCTTGGCTGCTGGAAAATTACGACAGAGGCTCAGCAGGAATGTACGTCTAATGGCTTCTATCAGCATCCAAAAAGATTCCCTTTTTAATGGGAATTTGGAGAGAAAGAGGAAGCAGAGGAGGAGGAGAAGGGAGAGAAAGAGATGGGGGTGGAGGAGTAGGAGGAGATGGAAGAGAAGGGAGAGAAAGAGGAAGTAGAGGAGGAGAAGAAGGGAGAGAAAGAGATGGGGGTGGAGGACTAGGAGGAGATGGAAGAGAAGGGAGAGAAAGAGATGGGGTGGAGGAGTAGGAGGAGATGGAGGAGAAGGGAGAGAAAGAGATGGGGGTGGAGGAGTAGGAGGAGATGGAGGAGAAGGGAGAGAAAGAGATGGGGTGGAGGAGTAGGAGGAGATGGAAGAGAGGGGAGAGAAAGAGGAAGTAGAGGAGGAGAAGAAGGGAGAGAAAGAGATGGGGGTGGAGGAGTAGGAGGAGATGGAAGAGAGGGGAGAGAAAGAGGAAGTAGAGGAGGAGGAGAAGGGAGAGAAAGAGATGGGGGTGGAGGAGTAGGAGGAGATGGAAGAGAAGGGAGAGAAAGAGGAAGCAGAGGAGGGGAAGAAGGAGAAGGAGGAGGAGA
>NC_134876.1:70044217-70046717 GCF_041734735.1 Babylonia areolata | reverse complement strand
GGGGGGGGGGACGGAGGGTTGGGGTGGGGGGTGGGGGTGGGGGTTGCGCAGTGTTGGCATTGTACAGCTAATGTTTGGTCAAATTGTCATCTCCACTTCCCGACCTCTCTCGCCCCGACACAGGATTTCGTTTTATAACCCTTGCTTTCATCATCTTCTTCTTTCTTTTTCTTTTGTTTCCTTTCTTCATTTGTCTTCTTTTCTTCCTTCTTCCTTCTTTTCCTCGCTTTTTTTTTTCTTCCTGAGAGGGAAGAGGATGTGAAACCACTGAGATATACAGGCAAGTTCAAACTTTTGACTGTGAGTAACGAAACTTTCTTCTGTCTTCTTTTCTCGGTTCCACTTTTCATCTTCATCCTCCTAAACCTCATTCTCCTGCATCTTCTTTTATTTTTCTCTTCTTCTTCTTCTTCATCATCCTTATCCTCCTCTTCCTCCTTCTCTTCCATTTCCTTCTCCTCTTCATTCCACTTCTCTTCCTTCACCTCGTCCGCTTCCTCTTTCTCTTCCTCCTTCTCTTCCTTCTACTCCTTTTCTTGCCCCCCTTCCTCCTCCTCCTGCTTCTCCTCTTCCACCTCCTTCTTCTGCTGCTCTTCCACCTCCTTCTCCTGCTCCTCTTCCTCCTGCTCCTTTCCTCCTCCTGCTCCTCTTCCTCCTGCTCCTCTTCCTCCTGCTCCTTTCCTCCTCCTGCTCCTCTTCCTCCTGCTCCTTTCCTCCTGCTCCTTTCCTCCTCCTGCTCCTCTTCCTCCTGCTCCTTTCCTCCTGCTCCTTTCCTCCTCCTGCTCCTCTTCCTCCTGCTCCTTTCCTCCTGCTCCTCTTCCTCCTGCTCCTCTTCCTCCTGCTCCTTTCCTCCTGCTCCTTTCCTCCTCCTGCTCCTCTTCCTCCTGCTCCTTTCCTCCTGCTCCTCTTCTTCCTCCTCCTCTTCCTCCTGCTCCTTTCCTCCTCCTGCTCCTCTTCCTCCTGCTCCTTTCCTCCTCCTGCTCCTCTTCCTCCTGCTCCTTTCCTCCTGCTCCTTTCCCCCTCCTGCTCCTCTTCCTCCTGCTCCTTTCCTCCTGCTCCTCTTCTTCCTTCTCCTCCTGCTCCTCTTCCTCCTGCTCCTTTCCTCCTCCTGCTCCTCTTCCTCCTGCTCCTTTCCTCCTGCTCCTTTCCTCCTCCTGCTCCTCTTCCTCCTGCTCCTCTTCCTCCTGCTCCTCTTCCTCCTGCTCCTTTCCTCCTCCTGCTCCTCTTCCTCCTGCTCCTTTCCTCCTGCTCCTTTCCTCCTCCTGCTCCTCTTCCTCCTGCTCCTCTTCCTCCTGCTCCTCCTGCTCCTTTCCTCCTCCTCCTCCTCCTCCTCCTGCTCCTCTTCCTCCTGCTCCTCTTCCTCCTGCTCCTCTTCCTCCTCTTCCTGCTCCTCTTCCTCTCCTCCTCTTGCTCATCTTCTTCTTTCTCCTTCTCCTCCTCTTCCTCCTCCTCCTCTTCCTCCTGTTCCTCCTTCTCGTCTTCTCTTCCTCTTCCTTCTCCCCCTCTTCCTTCTTCTTCTTCTTCTGCTCTTCTTCCTCCTCCTTTTCAGCAGAGTGAGGAAAGCCAGAGAAGCTGTCTGGCAGTGCAGAAGGTCAGAACTGGCACATTCCAGACGTTGTATCGCAGAGGTCAGAACGATACTGAAGCCGCCCCATCAGCTGTACGTGTAGAAAAGAAACCACGCTGCATTTTTTGGGGGGAGGTCCACTGATAGCGCCTCACCAATTTCACTGATAGTTTGGGGAGTGGGGGTAGGTGTGTGTGTGTGGGGGGGGGAGGGGGTGCGGGCGGGGGGTGGGGGTGGGGGTGTTGTGTGCTGTTTCTTTACTCTCTCTCTCTCTCACTCTTTCTTTCTCTGTCTCCCCACACGCCTCCCAGAGCACAATTCCGGTGATATCGGGTGACTCTAAATTTCACAATAATCGTCGTCCTGTCTGGTGTTTAGTTCCAGGAATTCCTGATCAACCAACGAAGACAGTACCACACCGGCGTCACATTTCAGGTGTTGTGTTATTTGCAGCAAGATTCCTACACGGAGCGTTTTTCTTTTAATTCCAGCGAGCGATAACAGTTTGCATAAGTTATTGCAACTTTTGGTGATTCCCTTTGTATCCCACAACTGTGTTTATATTGCTCAACTCTCAGCCACCGGGTCCTGTTTCATCTCTCTCTGTCTCTCTCTCTCTCTCTCTCTCTCTGTCTGTCTGTCTCTCTCTCTCTCTGTCTCTCTCTCCCTCTGTCTCCACACCTACTTATTGCCTCCCTCGTTTCATTTTCTTTATTTTTGAGTTGTTTAAGCGTTGATGATCAAAATCCAAAACAACCAATTTCCATTTTTGCCGAATATATATATATATTTTTTTATTATTTGCAAACGATATTAATTTCATTGTCTTGCTGTCAACACCCCCCCCCCCCCCCTCCTACATCCACTACCTCCACCACCCCAGCGTGTGTACAAACCCAATGAAATGAATTTTTTTAAACAAACATCTAAAGC
>NC_134876.1:70024217-70041717 GCF_041734735.1 Babylonia areolata | reverse complement strand
AGCCTAGATTTGATACAAGTTCTCGTCCATTACTTAGATTTCCAAACCCTCTCTTGTCCAACAAACAAACAAAAACTGAATCCAAAAACAAAAGAAAAACAACAATAATCAATTAAAAAAAAAAAAGGAAAGAAAGAAAGAAATCGTGGCACTGTGCACAGCATACCCTAGCCCTACGCAGTCGCAAAGAACCAAACCACAACGAAACAGCAGAAGGCTGTCCATGGCAATTATATTAATGGTCAGCTCACGTACATTTTTTTACCTGCTGTCTCGAGGCACCACGATTCTACATATATATCCCAGCGTGTCTTTTTAGTGCTGGCCACAAGCGTGGCATTGTATAGAAACAAATTTCACAGAGCAGCTCCTGACAAATACCGGCACAGATAATCATCGATGAAACAAGCTCCCATTTGTTTGGAATCTTGTGTGAAACATTATTTCTATTCCTTGTGATGCTATTTTTAGAGGACAGGCAAAAGAGCCTTGCAGAGTCATTCTTTGAAGAGAGCACGTGCGATGGGCAACAAGATATTAATTCTTTGATATGTGTGTCTTTAAATATAGCAGAACAAAAAAGCGCACACCCTTGTTTAACCCCTTTTCCAATGATAAGATTATTTCCATGAAGTTGGTTATTTTGGTTGTCGTTGTTTAATAAGACATCCCTTATGCTCATCCAACGTACCGGTTGAGGATATGATAAAATGAGGCATTCAACACAGTAACACCGTTGTGTGTTTTTTGTTTAAAAACTGCCTTGTTTGCTGTTTAAGTGGAATGAAATAGGTTTGATACCAGAATGACAATAGGGAAATAAGAAGGTGATCCACAAATGTCACTCTCTCTCTCTCTCTCTCTCTCTCTCTCTCTCTCTCTCTTTCTATGTATATGTCTCTCTCGGCTGTGTCTCCCTGTCTCTCTCTTTCAACCTCTAAGTGGGAGAAAGAGAGAGAGAGAGAGAGAGAGAGAGAGAGAGAGAGAGACAGACAGACAGACAGACAGACAGACAGACAGACAGACAGAGACAGAGAGACAGAAAGTTTCGTCTTGTTTTCTTCATTTCTCTATTTTCTTTCTTTTTCAAAGTTTGCGAAACGCAGTCGTTTGACATGGTATGCTGGTAAGAAAGCGTTTCAAAACTTGTCAAATCAACGCTTTTAGGAGAACTACATTCCAGACATGATTAATGGTGTCAGCAGAAGACACTCGCGTCAATTTTGAAGAAAAATAGTTTGAAAGTGGGGGGTATGTATAAAATAATCTTTCTTTCTTTCTTTCTTTCTTCCTTTTTCCCTTCCTTTCTTCCTCCCTTTCTTTCTTTCTTTTTATTTCCCGTCCTTCTTTCCTTCCATCCTTCTTTCTGACTTTCTTCTTTCTTCTCCTTTGTATTCGTCATCTGTTTTCCATCTCTTCCTCCTTCACATTCATGGGCTGCAACACATAGCAAAAACTTCCATTGTAGGTGTATAACCGTTTTCCTCCCATTAAATCTATGGAATTTATGAGCGCGAGCGAGCGAGCGAGAGAGAGAGAGAGAGAGAGTGGTGGGTGTGGGTGAGAATGAGGGGACTGGAGTTAGAGCCAAAACGATGAAGAAAGTGGCGTACATTTGAATGATTCACCGACCTTTACAAAATGAGAGAGCGAAACTCGTTGCTAATGATAGCAGACGAAGAAGAGAACAACAAGATGGCGCCCACGATGACAAAGAACAGTAAGAAGAAGAAGAAGAAGAATAGGAAGAAGAAGAAGAGAACAACAGCAACAACGACAGCCACAACCACAACAACAACAACTGACAGCAAAACCAACAGCATCATGGATGTCCATTGCGTACGATAAAGACGTCGATGGATTTCCATTGTGCTGTTGCTCTCATCATCACCACCAACGACAACCACAGCTACAGCAATAACAGCAACAACAACAACCACAACAAGAGTAACAAGAATAAAAGGAAGAGGTCATGTAGGATGAGCAGCGGGGTCGTTGGAAGGGGGACGAAAACGCCGATCAGTGAAGAGGAGGAAACGAAAGAAGAAGAGTTAACTCACTCAGTACGACCAGTCCTCTTTTCTCCTCTACACAGACCCCTCGGATGTCCAGTGGGTGTCTGAATGACCCAACCTTTAGCTTCCGTCGTCAGAATTGTGGTATTCTTTGTCAACATTCACGTCTTCAGTATAAGAGCCTTCCGCTTGCAATATGTTGATGATGGTAATTGGGGTGAAACGCTGTTAACGTCGTCTCTTTCGCCGTTCGTATGGACAGAGTTAAGACAAAAGCCAGGTCGTTGCCCCAGCCCATCTTGCTTGCTCCCTTTCAGTCTCGCCACACCCAGACAAAAACAAGGCTTTTCTTGATACCTCGTAGTGCAGACAGTGGAAGTTTACACACACACAGTTTGTCTAATTGCCCGGCTCTAAACATCTCACTCTCTTTCTGCACCCTCCCAGCAACTGTGCTGTCGAGCATTTTTTTTTTTTTTTTTAATGAAACACCTTGCTCCCCAACTCTTCCACAGTCAAGTGCTTTTGTTTTATCGAATTCTCAACACTTCCATTCTTCCTCGTTCTGATCTCCATCTGTGTGGGTTGTTTTACAAATGTCTGAACGACATCTTTCTCGTTCCTGTCGCTTGGGCAATTTCTGTCTTCAGTCAGCGAAAACTGTTTTCAATGCTTCATCTTAAGAAGCACCGTGACGTTTTTTTTTTTTATTTTGTTTTTCATCTTCGTGTATTCAAAGACATGTATACATAATTATATCAAAGAATAAAGATGTCGCTACCCATCCACCGTGCCCTCTCGCTTTGTAATTTGGAAACAAATAAAAAATGAACGCCTTGGTTTGCACTGTAAACGTGTCAATTATTAATATTTATACCAATGAATACATTTTTTTTTTTAAAGAAACTTTTTGAATACCTCCTATTACATTGTGGCGTGAATTTAATGACGACAAACCTTGGAGCACCAAGGTTTCTGTACAGTGGTACTGAAGATTCAATGTGAATTGACACTGAATTGTCAAGGCCTGGTCAGCGCATTGGGTTTATGCTACGATCAGGCGTCTGTCTTCTTCTTTTTTTTAAAAAAAGGTGTGGAGCAGCAGCAGTCCGAACGCTTTGATATCGCCCTGAAACTGAAACTAACTTGTCCTCAATCTTTAGTCGCAAAGCCATAACCTTAGCTTGTGAAAATGACCGCCTAATTCTGGGCGGTGTATACATTAAAAGTAAATATAAAAGGAACCTGTGCTTTACAAAAAAAAAAGATCAAATCAAACCCAGACCCAACACATTGTTGACGAGCGCGTTCACCATCCAGCCCATAAATGTGGTGATTTAAAACAGTCCTGTGCGATACAATAGTTTAAAAGCGAAAGCAAAAAAGGCTTGGTGTCCTAAAACAGAATCGAACCAAACCCACACCCTGCACATTGTTGACAAGCGCGTTCAGCACCCAGCCCAGAAGTGTGGAGTGTTAATACACACGTTGTCAACACTCCGTTCCGTCTTCACCTTCACAGCAGGCACCAGTGTCTTGTTGTGCACGTCCTTCACCACCTCTATTCCTTTCCCTTCCACTCAGCTGTCATGTGTAACCCTTTGGCTGCTAGACCTTGCTGAAGTAAGAACAGTCAGCACCGCTTTTAACTGCGTTTCCTAACTTTCTGTGTGCATTGTTTTCGCTGAACAAAGGTAATCTAATCCTGAGAGGAAGAAGTCCACAGGAGGAATGGTAACTGACGTCCTGACCTGTAATCTCTGTCTTATCTTAGTCTTCTTATAATAATAATAATAATAAAAAATAAAAATAATAATAACGAATATTTGGACACCCTACCTCCGGAGAGCCCAGATCGGTTACAAATACAATTACACATAGATACATTGATGCAGATACACTTCATGACATTCATTTGCCTATATGCATCACAAAATAAACAGGTCACACCCTCACACACACGCACGCACGCACGCACGCACGCACACACACACACACACACACACACACACACACCAGGCAATCATGCCGATACAGCCCCATTCGTCTCTCCACGCAGAGAGAGTGTTCACAGCAGCACAATCAGTCCAGTTCTGGCGATGGATGGAATGACGTTTTCTCCAGCTCTTCGTGGCTGCCATAGAGTTTGGTCATGAGCAGAGATTGTCGACAGGCCACATTTCTCGTCTTGTCTAGAACACAAAGGGCAGCTGTCCGGTCTTCCTGTCCACAGGGACAGGTAGGAGATGGTCCCAGCTTCCCAGTGAGGTGACAGCCTCACTACTTCGACGAGCTTACGTATGCGTCGGCAGCAGTTATAGGGTTAATAGATCTTTGGTTGGTTGGTTTCGTTTACTTGCTGTGCGGCTTTTAATCACTGTTCTCTCCTAATCTTTCACCACTTCATCACACAAAAACTAACTGAACGCTCGCTCTCTCTTTCTCTTTCTCTTCATGTCTCTCTGTATCTTTCTCTGTCTTCACCTCTCCATCCAATCCTGTCGTTTTATTTGTTTACTGCAGCAAGCCTTGTAGTTTACAGCTGTTTGTTTTCTTGTTAATTGAGACCTTGCTGAAGGTGTACATTGGATGTGTAACAAAACAAGCAAACACCGGTCCTTATCTCTTCTGGGCGGAAGATAAGAACTCCTTTTTCAACAAGGCGCTCTGGCTTCAGACTGACGGGCAGAACAGGTGATTTCTGAACAGTCAGCCCCAACCCCCTCCCGCACCCCAACCCCCTCCCCTGCCCCATGTGTTTCCCCTCACATTTAAAGACCCATGGTTGTTGTTGTTTTGTTGTATTTTTGTAAACACAGTACTTTCTCATGTTATCTTCTTCTCGTCACAATCTCCTGACACATGTAAACTGAGAAATACAGTTTGATTTGCTCGCTGCGTATGTGTCACTGTTCCATTGTTGTTTTTTGTTTGAATAAAAAAAAATCTTGTGTGTATTGTACTGTCCATCGAAATTGCTACCATGGTCTTTGTGGTATATACATACATCTAAAGAGAGAGGGAGAGAGCGTGACAGACAGAGGAATATGTAATATATATATATCCTATGGTATATATATATATATATATATATATGTATATATATATATATATATATATATATATATGTGTGTGTGTGTGTGTGTGTGTGTGTGTGTGTGTGTGTGTGTATAACAGCAAAGTGAGAGATGTGTGATCAAGGGTTTCTCCATTACAGTGGGAAGTCATTCACAGCTTAGTCTTTTGTGAAGGACTGAGTCTCAAACTAGGAGGCAAGATTGCACTGGCTCCTGGGGACTAGATGGCCTTTGGGAACTATCCTAACGCCGACTGTCCTAAAACTTGGCCGAGAGAGTGGGGATATAACTTGGGCAAGACACTCTCCACAATGATCAAATTCTAGCCCAGATAGTCTGGGTAGCAGTTGCCTCTTCTGCTGTTCGGATGGTCACAGTTGACAAAAAACAACAACCCCAAACAACCATGTATATATATATATATATATATATATATATATATATATATATATATATATATATATATATATATATATATATATGTCGCTTTCGGTCGCCTTCTCTCTCAGTTTGTCTGTCTGTTTGTTGGTCTGTCTGTCTCTTTTTGTCGCTCTCTGTCTTCATCTCTCTATCTCTTTCTCTGTCTTTGTCTCTGTTAGTGTCTGTCTGTTTGAGAAAGAACAAAGAAAGAAACAAAGAAAAAAAAGTAGCGTGTAGGATATACATGAGATAATGTGTCTGATCAAAGAATCATGATGTATTGAAGACTGCTGACTCCCCTCCCTCTTACGTTACCCCCCCAAAAAAACAAACAAACAAACACCAAAAAAACACACCAACAAAACCGCAAGAAAACAGAAACGTGCAGATAGCTGATTTCAAAGCCTGCCAATAGAATGGGGCTAGTCTAGTCTAGTCTAGTCTAGTCGGGTCAAGTCCTGTTGTCTGGTCCAGCACGGGTTCTCCCCCCCACCCCTCTCCCTTCCACTGCCTTCCCCCTTCCATCCCCGATACTCCCACTACCACACCTCCTCCTTCTCCTTCCGAGTGGGATTCCTGAAACGCCATTGCTCTGCTGAATCAATAGTCACCTTGTCTTGTGGAAAACGTCTGAACCTCCCTTACCGTGACCCCCCCCACCCACCCCCCCGCCCCCCTCACCAATCCATGCCCCTCTCTGCTCCTTTCCCACCAAATCAACTATCACCTACACACACACACACACACACACACGCACACGCACGCACACACGCACGAATGCACGCACACACAGACACACAAACACGCACACACAGACACAGACACAGACACACACACACACACACACACGCACGCACACACACAGAGCCCCCCCCCCCCCCCCCCCCCCCCACCCCACATACACGCACGACACCCTCCCTCCTGCCTCTCCCATACACGGATTACACTCAAAAAGCCCCTCCCCCATCAAACCCTGCTCCTCTCCCCAGACACCTTTAAGGGTGGGTTTTAGGTGTGTTGGATGCGAGGGGGGGGGGAGGGCGGGGGGGGGGGGGGGGGCGAGTGGTGGTACTTTTGGGCCCACCTGTTTGTGTGATGGAATTCCCGTGTAGATGAGACCGTACTTTGTGGAAATGGATTTATTTTCTTTCTGTATTTTTTTCTTTCTGTCTTTCCTCACTTCTTCTTTTCCACACACACACACACACGCCACCCTCTCTCTCTATCTCAATGTCTCCCTGTCTATCTCAATGTCTCCCTTTCTTTCTCTCTCACCCTCTCCTTTCTTTTCTCTCTCTCTCTCTCTCTCTCCTACCTTCCTTCTTTTCTCAGTTGCGTCTTTCTGCCTTCCTTCTTTTATGCAGCTTTCTTTCTTTCTTTCTTTCTTTTATTCTTACTTCTTTCTCTCTACCTCCGTCCCTTCTTTTCTTGTTCCCTTTTGTCAACCTTCTTTCATCCAGCTTTTTTTTTCCTTGTTTTTCGTTATTCCATGCTTTTATACACCTTTATTCCTTTAAGTGTGTGTTGTTGTTGTTTTCAGGACCGGAGGCATTTTTCTTCTTTTTACACCATTTGTGTTTTTCTTAATCATATACCTTTTATTCCTTTCTTTCTTTCTGCCTGTCTTTTTTTCTTGGTTTCTTTTTCTGTCTGGCTGCCATTTTCCTCGTCTTTTTTCCTTCCTGCCTTCTGTTTTTTGATCTTTTAAAATCCTTACTTTTTATTTTAGAAAAAAAACCCCAACTTATTCATACACCCACTGTTCACTCGTAGAGCGAGGACACGTTGAAAGAAGTGTCAAAGAAAGATACGAAAACAACAAGAACAAACAAAAACAAGAAAAAAAAAAACAAAAAAAAAAAACCGGGGACAAAACACCCCCGCATGCAAAGAAAGAAAGATCCAAAGAAACAACGGGGGAAATGCGCACATCTGAAAACTTACGACGAAAGAAATGTTCACGTCTCACTCTGTGAGACCAAACAAGAAAACCCGAAACAAAAAACACTCACAAGGAAGCAAAAATACAGTGCCTGATTTCAAAATCCGCTCACAAGATGAGACGTCTCCTCTGCTTCTATGATTTTCATCTCTATCTCCGTAAGTGAAATTCCTGAAATTCCTCAGCTCTGCTGAATCGACTGTTACCTTGTCTTCAAGGGAAAAGTATGTTCTCATGCCTCTCCTTTCATGTCTCCCTAAACAACTACCCCCCCCCCCACCTCCCTGAGCCCACTACCACTCCACACACACACACATACCCAACTACCTCTTCTCTTTCTACTTTACGTTGAGTAGCCGCAGTCAGAATGCTGAGTTATTTAATGACTTTTGCTCGGAGGGATGCTGTCCAGTAGTAGCCACAATCAACATGCTGATCAATTCAACTCTTCACACAGTGGGATGCCGTATTATCCATTGGTGATGAAGCCTTGCATCTTCAGGTGAGCAGGCGATGTGGGAGGAGAAGTGGTACTTTTGGATCTGCCTGTTCATTTGACTGGATGGCAACGTTGATATAACTGCGTTTGCAATGGATTTTTTCCCCTTATTTTCGTTTTTGTCGTTTTCCTTCACTTACATTTCGTTTCGGTTCCTTTCTCTTTTCTTCTTTCCATTTCTCTTTCCCCTTCCTCCATTTTTCCTTTCTCTTTTCTTCTTTCCATTTCTCTTTCCCCTTCCTCCATTTTTCCTTTCTCTTTTCTTCTTTCGATTTCTCTTTCCCCTTCCTCCATTTTTCCTTTCTCTTTTCTACTTTCCATTTCTCTTTCCCCTTCCTCCATTTTTCCTTTCTCTTTTCTTCTTTCCGTTTCTCTTTCCCCTTCCTCCATTTTTCCTTTCTCTTTTCTTCTTTCCATTTCTCTTTCCCCTTCCCCCATTTTTCCTTTCTCTTTTCTTCTTTCCATTTCCCTTTCCCCTTCCTCCATTTTTCCTTTCTCACTTTCTTCTCTAATTTCATTTTTTTTTAATTCTTTGTTTCATTGTCACTTTTCTTGGAGAACAGATCCCAGGAAAACAGGTTACTGTAAGGAGGCATGTAAAGGTGTGGCACACATGCCCGGTTCAATCTCTTCTTCTCCTTTATCTCTGTGAGGAGTCATTGGGATGCTGCACAGAAGAACTGATCACCAGATTCCTCCAGGGGCCGTATTCCAGAGACCATTGTGCCTGTGGATAAAGGTGTACCCGCGGGCAAATCTACCTGAGGCAAGGCAAACTGCCCGAGAGTAAGCAGTACCCGGTATTCAGGAACACTCAAGTCTACCCGCAGGTCTCCAAACCCAAAGGCAAATTTGCCCTCACAACCTGTCAAGGGTGCTGCCCACGAAGCACAGGTGAACGTGGTGGATCCTTTTGTATAGCTGTTTTTTGTTGAGGGAAAATAGGCGTGCTTTGCGGATAGCCCGTGTTTTTGCTAATTTCTCTCGACAACGCTCTGAACTGTGGTGCGGTGAGAAATAAAGAGCACGCACAGAAGGGCAAAGGGAATCACCGGGATTTTGAATACTAGACACTTGGTTAGCTGCCTGAGAGCACTATGCGAATGTTTACTACAAAGATAACTCAATTAACCTTCAAGGTAACTTGTACCCGCGGGCCCCTACTAATGTCAAAGGTAACTGGCCTTGAGGCAAAATGAATTTCGTCTTGAATACGGCCCCAGGTCTGTCGGTTTTGTGTCCAAGTCTATGTCTCTGCAAATGGATTTCCCGTTCATTCTGCAATGTGGCCGGAGTTCCTGATACACGAGAATTGTGTGTCCCAGCCTCAGAAGGCCAGATCAGTGAGTGTGAAGAACAACCCGCTGCCTGCCACACCAGTTCATGGGTTCTCGTTCCATTGCACACGTTTGCCTCTTTCTCTGTGTTGGTCTGTCTGTTTCTCTCTCGTCTCTTTTCATCTGTCTGTCCATCTCTGGTTCTCTCTCTCTCTCTCTCTCTCTCTCTCTCTCTCTCTCTATATATATATATATATATATATATATATGTGTGTGTGTGTGTGTGTGTGTGTGTGTGTGTGTGTGTGTGTGTGTGTGTGTGTGTGTGTGTGTTGTGAACTCTCGGTTAAATCTTCCAACTTTCGAGAAATGTACTTCTTCTTTTTTTTTATCTCCTCCTCCCCCTCTTCTTGCCCCCTCTTCTTGCTCTTCACTCTATCCATTCTCTTCTTCCTCTCCCTCCCCCTCTCCTTCTCCTCCACCTTCTTTCTTTCTTCGTTGCCTTAATATCATCATTACCACCGTCCTCGCCATCACCATTATCATTATCAACATGCTCGTCATCTTCGTTATTTGATAAATTGATGGGTAACGGTCACGTAAACATAAACCAAGAGAAGAAACAAAAGAGAGAAAGAAAGAAAGAAAGGAAGAAAGGAAATGGTGGAAACAAGGAGATAGAATAAAAGAAGAAAATACGCATGAGTGCATAATTGAAAAACAAACAAACCCGCTGCTGATGAAAAGAAACACTGCTCATACATACAAGACCGCCCCCGCCCACACCATCAAAGAACTGAGGGAGACAAGAAAAGCCGAGGACTGATTTTGAAGCCTGCCAATTTTTTTGATGGGTCTTGTCTCGTCCAGCACCGCGGGTTCTAGCCTCCATTCCAATCTTCTCCCCCCCCCCCACTCCCCCAACCCCCACCTCATCCACCACCACCACCACCACCTCCTCCTTCTCCTTCAGAGTGGAATTCCTCAAATTCCTCAGCTCTGCTGAATCAACAGTCAGCGTGTCTTGTGGGAACGTCTGCCCTCGCATGCCCCATCCCACTCTCATTTCCCCCCCAAAACAACTACCTCAGCTTCCTAAACACTACGTACCCCTCCTCACAGCAGCCACCCACCCACCTATTGACACCTCGCGTCTCCAGGTAACCAGGCCACCTGTTGAGCTGTTGAGGCGATTCCCGTGTGGGTGAAATTGCATTAACGGTGGAAAGCTGGTGTTTTTTCTTGTTCTTGCAAAGAAATTCTTTTTTTCTTTTTTTTCCCCTCCAAAATATGCATATTACAATCAAAATTACAACGTTACATTACCACCTGACAATAAATGCACACACACACACACACACACACACACACACACACACACACACACACAGAGGAAAGCACGCACACGTTTTGGTATTTTATTTGTTTTGTTCCTCTTAGTCGTTTTCTGTATTTTTCTAATTAAAAAAAAAATGTTGTTATGCTGTTGTTTTTATTAATTAAAAAAATTGTTGCTGCCGGTTTTGGAATTTCTTTTTCTTTCTTTCTTTTTCTTCTCTGCTTATTTGTTCATTTGGTTTTTTCATCTGTCCTTCGTTCCTTTTTCGTTTTTTCTGGTTTTCGTTTTTCTTTCTTTCTTTCTTTTGATTCCCGTCATTCGTCGTCCGTTCTTTCATTCCTTTGTAAATTCTTTTATCGTTTCTTTTGTACTGATCTCTTTTCTGTTTTTTTCTTTCATTCCATCAAGACCTGATCAGCGCGGTGGGTTTATACGAAGGTCAGACATCCACCCCCTGTTTCTTCATTTTCTAAAATGTATTTATTCATTTATTTATTTATTGGTTGATTCATAGAGGATGTAGTGTAGCGTATATCAACCCACACGCCCAGACACCTTCCTTGAAACTGAAACTCCACCTTCATTCATTCTCTCTTCTTTTTCTCTTCAGAGAGCTTTTTTTCTTTTTTTAAGGGAGCGGGGGGAGGGGGCGGGGCGGGTGGGGAGTGTCCTTTGATCATTTGTTCTGTCCTCCACTTGTTCAATGAACTAGCGCGCCAAACCAGGAAGGAGGACGTAATACCGTATGAAGGTCTGCTGAAGGACGTCCTGGTGACAAGATCCAATGGTCTTGCAAAAAACAATCCTCCAGGGAACTGTTGAGGGAGGGAAATGGAAGGGAAGACAGAAAACACACACACACACACACACACACACACACACACACACGCACGCACACACGCACGTACGTACGCACACACGCACGCATAAAAACGATGGATTGACAACATTACAAAATGCACTTTGAAAACCATTTGCAGATATCCGGGCTTTGGCAAGAAACCGACAGACCTGGAGGAATCCGATGAACAGTTCTGTGCGGCGCCCCAGTGACTCTTCTCATAGTTGAAGAAGAAGAAGAAGGATGAGGAGGAGGAGAAGAAGAAGAAGGAGGAGGAGGACGAGGAGAAGAAGAAGAAGAAGGAGGAGGAGGAGAAGAATGAGGAGGAGGAGGAGAAGGAGGAGGAGGAGAAGAAGAAAAAAAGAAGAAGAAGAAGGAGGAGGAGGAGAAGGAGGAGCTGGAGAAGGAGAAGAAGAAGAAAAAAAGGAAGGAGGAGGAGATGGAGGAGGAGGAGGAGGAGAAGAAGAAGGAGGAGGAGGGGGAGAAGAAGAAGGAGGAGGAGGAGAAGGAGGAGATGGAGGAGGAGGAGAAGAAGAAGAAGAAGAAGAAGAAAAAGGAGGAGGAGGAGGAGGAGAAGGAGGAGGTGGAGGAGGGGGAAAAGAAGAAGAAGGAGGAGGAGGAGGAGAAGGAGGAGGAGAAGGAGGAGATGGAGGAGGAGAAGAAGAAGAAGAAGACTGTCCCTTAAGAGCTCTTGTTCCTGCCAACCAGCACTAAGACGAGGGGTCCCTTTGGAATTCGGTCATCCTCATTCATCATTCTCGGCACATAATCTTTCATCGAAAATGAATTCCTCAAAGTTGCTTCAAACATGTCTCAAACATGCCTCGAACTTGCCTCAGACTTGTCTCAGTCATGTCTCAAACTTGTCTCAAGACTTGGGCCTTTTCCCTCGACCGTCCCACGAGATGCCCAATGCAATGATCTTTGGAATGTCCAGGGGTGGGAGTGGTTCGCTCGCTGGATATAGGCTTACATGTCTCACACACATCCAACAGAAATTATGTACGAACGCGCTCGCGCGCACGTGTAGAGAGTGAGTGTGAGAGAGAACGAACGAACGAAAGAGAGAGAGAGAGAGAGAGAGAGACGGATAGACAGATAGAGACAGTAGATGACAGAAAGAAAGAGAGTACCTAGATAGAGACAGAGACAGGGACTGAGATAAAAATTTATTTATATTAGGATTCTTATTATTTATTTACACTACATCATTGCACCTTGTGGAGGAGTGCATTGTAGCAGAACCATGTAGCTCCCGTTTCATGTTGTTGTTTTTTTCTTCATGAAAGATCGATCCAGTGGCTTGTTCCTGGAGCCAGGGACAATTCAAATCTAAATTCGTATTTTTCCGATGGTGATATTGGAAAATGGCAATTTCCGAAATACCGAATATAAATCTTCTACTTTTATGTTTGTTCATATTCTTTTGTAAATACGGCTTCATACACAGCACAGAAAGTCTGACGTATTTCAGATCTATCGCTGGTTTTCATAATTTAGTCCCATTCCTAATATCTGCTTGCCATTCGTATGTATCCTGAATTTCACGTGAAAACGGATTATCTCCTGAACACCCATTCGAAATCAAAAACCGTCCTGTTATAACATACATCGGATATTTGACATGTACTTTATATTTTGCATCAAAACATTATGTTAAATTTACACTGCAACCAGTGATCAACCAGACATCCTTGTTCATTTCAACCGTTGCCGAAGGCAGGTGATCATGGTGTTCATGTAGACACCAGAGTGCGACTGAATGATAGAGTCAGAGAGACGGACAGTTTGCCTCAACACAAAGTTTGTTTCCTGTCACAGTCTTGCTCTTCTCCTTCGGAACAAGGGCATCACCACAGCAGAGAGCAAAATTCCTTTTGGTCTGCGTGCGTATCCATTTACCAACGAAATTGAAATTGCTAGCTTAAATTGGCAAGGATTTTGTTCCTGTTGTGGATAGTTGCTTTCACGAGTGGAGAGTTGTTTAAGATTTGTTTAAGGTGTTGCCTCAAAACACAGACTTGCTGCTGAGAAAAAAAATCTAAACATCTTCTCATGGAATGTCTAGACTAATCAACCTCTCCGTCTCTGTCTGTCTATCTGTCTGTCTAACTCTGTACTTGTCTCCCTCTTTCCCGCCTCCTCCGCTTTCCCTGTCTTCCTCTTTCCCTCTCTCTCTTTCCCTCTGCTTCCCCTCCGCCTAAGTAGCAACGCCGGTGAAAAGTATCCACCTTTGCCAATGAAAAATATGAAGCACATGAGAACAGAAACGCTATGAACAGCGCTGACTTGAAGATGCTTTCAGCAAGGTCCATCTTGCGCCGCTCATAATGACAAGGACAGCGGCACCGTTTCCGGAAGGAAATGGTGTTAGTGTCATGGTGCCTGGATGTCTACACTCATATTTCAATTACCTGTATGTGTGACGGGACATTAGCCCCTTGATTGCTAGACCTTGATAAAATGATATTGCGGCACAAATTTTGGAGTGCAAGAGCGGCTTGTCGTGTTCGTTTGAATGGTGTAATTGACACTGCTGGGCAAAAAGAATGGAATTTCAAGATTAAGGTGTCCAGAGAAAGAATGATGACCGGCATCCTGACCTGGAAGCAACACCCCTTCACTGTCAAGCATACTCATCAGCAGCAGTCAAAGGGTTAAACAAATTACTCCTCCTTTTCACTCTTTCCATGGGACTGCCTCTGTGCCTCACCATGTCCACATTGTAGGACTTTCAGAACTGGACATGAATGGATTTGCTCACAAGCTAATGGTTGGTTGATTTACAAAATCTGAAAGGAACGGATGCTGTCCATGAACATTTGAACAATGTAACCCAACAGTTTCTGTTGGCGAGAGAATCTGAACTCATATCCCAAGTCGATATTTCCTTTTTTTTTGTTTGCAAAATTCTGCGTGTTAATCCTTTGTTCTGCCTGTCTATAAGTCTGTAGGCCTGTCTGTCTGTACACATCTACGTCTTCTTTGCCTGCTCTCGTTGTCTGCGTCTTTCCCTTGCCTTAATTTCTTTGTATCAATGTCGGTCTCTTTGTCTGCCTCTCTACCTCTGTCCATCTGTCTGTCTAACTCCCCTTGTCTCTCTCACTGTCCTTGTCTCTCTCTCTCTCTCTCTCTCTCTCTCTCTCTCTCTCTCCATTTCGGCTGATAGCATGCAAGCATGCGTATGTGTATGAGTACGTGCTTGCACATGTGCGTGTGTGAACATGTCCATGTGTTCGTCAAGTTGACTTCAGTCTTGCATGTCTTCTGGGTTCGTCACATTACACGTGTCTGTGAGGAAAATGCGGCATCACTGTGATCAGAACCCTGTAAAGTGATGACAGATTTTTACCTGCACTGTTGATGTACCTTTTCTATGCTGAGCGCTCGAGTCAGAGGTCGTCATTCCACGTGTCCACGTGTTTAGAGAGTGAAGTCTTGTGAACCCCCACGCCACTCCTTTTACTCGTTCTCTTTCCTTTCCCCGCAGTCTCCGTCTCTCTCTCTCTCTCTCTCTCTCTCTCTCTCTCTCTCTCCGTTCCCCTGCCCTATGTACATATGTATGTATGTATGTATAGCTATATATAGATATACATATACACACACATACACACACACACACACACACACACACACACATATATATATATATATATATATATATATATATATAGAGAGAGAGAGAGAGAGAGAGAGAGAGAGATAGTGTAAGGATGATCGAACTTGTGTATAAGTTTTTGCACTACATGTTGGCTGTTGCTTATACAGTCGTCATGCATGTCCATTTGTTCCTTTGCCTGAAGAGAGGGCAAACAGCAGACCACAGACACAGCCAATAATCCAAAAAAAAAACCCTCACGAAATAAACCATGCATTCTTTTGTTATCTTGCTCATTCGTATGCAGTCCGTCCGTCCGTTAGTTTTATTCCTTTGTTCCTTCCTTTTCTCCTTTCCTTCCTTCTCTGTGGAGAGAGAGAGAGGCAGAGAGAGAGGGGGGTTTATGAACCCTCCATCACCCCAATCAGTCTGTTTAGCTTTTCTCTCTCTAGCCGGGACCCAAAGTCTTCTCGTCTGCACCATGTCTCTCATCTCCTCTCTCAATTCCAGACCTCTCTGCCGGAGGGTGCACTTTTCATTCTTCTTCCCAAGCATCTTCACTCTCTGTCTGTCTGTCTGTCTGTCTCTGTCTCTGTCTCCCTCTTTTCTTCCACCCTCAATTTCTGAAGTCAATCAGAACTCCCGTGTCCCTGTTATCTCCGTGGTCCTCTTCTTCTGCCTCTCTGTGTTTCTTTCTTTCCTCCTTTCTGTTTCTCCATCTCTGTCTCTCCCTCTCTCTAAAATATATACACATATAATTATATTCCTCTCACTCTTCTTTTTTTTCCCCTGTCATTCTCTCTCTCTCTCTAAAATATATACACATATGATTATATTCCTCTCACTCTTCTCTCTTTCTTATCTCATTCTTCTGGTATTCTCTCTCTCTCTCTCTCTCTCTCTCTCTCTCTCTCTCTCTCTCCCTCCCTCTATCTCACTCTCTCTTCTCATTGAGTCTGTCTCTAAAAAATCTCTGTTTCATATTTTTTCACACCTTCATAAAAAAATCGTTGGATCAATCAGTCATCGCTGCATCTCACGCCCGAGCCACGACTCTCTTTTCTATCTATATATCTACCTATCTATCTGTCTGCCTGTCTGTCTTTGTCTTTGTCTCTCTCTCTCTCTCTCTCTCTCTCTCTTTTCCTATCTCTCTCTCAGTGTTTCTTCTTCTTCTTCTTCTTTTTCTCCTCCTCCTTCTTCTTCTTCTCCTCCTCCTCCTCTTCCTCCTCCTTCTTTTTGTTTTTGTTTTTGTATATTTATTTATAGTCTGTTCAACTAAGATGATGATATTAGACTGATATGATGATATTCAGCCTTCTCTTCCTCCTCCCCCTCCTCCTCCTTCTTCTTCTTCTTCTCCTTCTTCTTCTTCTTCTTCTTCATTCTCTTCCTCATCCAAGTGCGTTCTCATTCCCTTTAATCTTTTATCTGCGAGTTCGAAAGGGATCGTACACGCAGGTCCACTGAGGATCAAAGGGGGAAAAAAACGTTCAGCTTCTCCATTCCTGTGGGTATTCTATCTTGAAGGCCACTGGTTTATAACTTAAAGAGCAAAACGACATGTCTTCAGTTTCAACACAGAAACGCTTTCTATATCCATATCTACATTAACTCACTCAGTACGGCCAGTCCCCTCTTCTCCTCTACACAGACCCCTCGGATGTCCAGTGGGTGTCTCAATGACCCAACCTTTAGCTTCCGTCGTCAGAATTGTGGTATTCTTTGTCAACATTCACCTCTTCAGTCTAAGAGCCTTCCGCTTGCAATATTTTGATGATGGTAATTGGGGTGAAACGCTGTTAACGTCGTCTCTTTTCGCCGTTCGTATGGAAAGAGTTAAAAGAAGTAAAAGAACAGGCTCCAAGTTCATGCATGGGAGATCAGAACGAGAGAGGTTCAACTTTACCACAGAAAGTGATTCCCACGTTCTATCTCTTCTCCTTTTTTTTTCTTTCTTTCTTTTTTTTTTTATCGCAAGTTTAATGAAACGCTTCACGGTGAAGTGAGACCTTCAAAATTCCAACCCGCAAAGTGGCGCTTTGAAGATGCATGTCCGCGTTTTATTTATTCGCTTATCTATTTTAGACTAGCATCCCAGCCTTTTCATTCACCAACCCCTTACCCAACCTATCTCCACCGCCAGTTCTAATTCCTAACCCCAACCTCACCCTGTAGTGTCATCGCCGGTTCGTTGATTGCCGGTTCAGTGATTTCCAATTTATCTATTCCCGATTCGTTGTTTAGTTGATTGGTGATCCCGATTCACCTGTTCCAAGTTCGCCTCTGTGTGTGTGTGTGTGTGTGTTGGGGGGGGGGGGGGGGTGCGTATGTGTGTGTGTGTGAGTGTGTGTGTGTGTGTGTGTGTGCATGCGCGCGCGCGCGTGTGTGTGTATGTGTGTGTGTGCGTGCGTACATGTGTGTGTGTGAGTGTATGTGTGTGTGCGTGTGCGTGCGTGTGTTTGTGTGTGTGCATGTGTGTGTGTGTGTGT
>NC_134876.1:70019217-70021717 GCF_041734735.1 Babylonia areolata | reverse complement strand
GTCCGGTTGAAAGCTGATAACAGATGTTCCTCGTTGTGTGGTGAGCTTGTTTTACACCCCCGCCCCCACCCCGGATTGTTGTTTGCTGTGTTGGGAATTACTGGCCGGGCTTCATTGTTTTCTCCTCTCCGCCTTGTGTGGCTCTGGCTGTTTGCGCCGTGTGAGATGTGAGGAGGAGACTGACATCACGAGCATCACGTGCACACACAGTGAGATAACACTGGTTTCAGGACTGTGAATACCTGACGCTTTTGTTCTTATTACTGAGACATCCAACTTTTCTTTTTCTTTTTATTCAACACAACTGTGGTAACACTCAGGGAGTTCGTTTTATTTGTTATCCTTGTTGTTTTTCGTTTTTGTCTCCACATTTTCATTTCCATTTTAATCTGTTTCCGAGTGGTTCACGAGTGTATTTAATTGTTGTCCAAAGAAAAGATAGAAAGAAAGAAAGAAAAGCAACGAAAGAAAGAAAGACAGAAATAAACGACGGTTCACGCTGCATCCTTAACATCTTTGCGATGTAAATATTGGTGATCTTAAATCATTAGACAACTCTCTGACTATATTCATTTTCACTGCATTCCAAGTATTGTGTACCAGTGCATACTTCTGTTGTGAACTTGGCAAACAAGTCAGCGATCGCGTAGGTGACATTTTTGGCGGGTCTTCATTTGCTGGTAGCGACACTTGAGGGAAAACCAGCCAGACCTGCCAAGAGAGCCAAGTGGTGTGGACGAAACGTCCAAGCTGGTGCTTGACGAGGATTGAAGGCGGGCGTGGTGCCAGCACTTCAGTGGGGGAGAGGAGGGGAGAAGTTCCAGTGTGCAGTGCTGAACTGAACCTCAGGTAAAATACCAAGAACACAAAGTGGGTCTCACTTGGAGGGAATGGCGAGAAGCATGTGGCCGAGCGCGTCCAGTGGTCTGAAACAGTGATCCATCATGTCTGTGTGACAACTTCAAGTTTGGTGTCTGCTCCACCTTTGTGGTTGTTTTTCTGTGTGTCGACAGTCTGCCCTAGAGTGAGAAGATAAACCAAGGTCTTGTGTTCATGTTCTCTGCTCTACGTGAGAGGGGATGAGCGTTCTTGTCTTGGCGCTTCAGTGTATCGACTTCACAGACGTGAAAGTAAACGGGTGTCTTGACGTCTGATACTTCTGCTCATAACATCTATCGTGGACGGATGTCGACTAATGTGGTAGTTCCATGACAGATGTGTCCGTGAGCGTGATACAAGCGTCAGTGTCAGTGAGAGATGTTTGGGCGTGGGTTTGCAGCTGTAAGATTAATGACTCCAAGCTGCAGAAAAAAGGGAGCATGAAAGTTAAGTGAACGATGAGGGCGGTGAGTGTGGAACCCGGCCGCTGTTTGAGATTCCTCATCGTTTTTCAAGAATGTTAAAGATACAATGTTTCGTGTGTGTGTGTGTGGAGGTGATTATATCACTGTGTGCGTGATTATGCTTGGGGAGGTTCTGTGCACTAATATGACTGTGTACCTTAAGTGGTAACCGTGTTTTTGCCGTGTCTTGATGGTTCATTGACAACCTGGTTTATGCCAAATCCTTTCAAAATGGGAACGTAACTAAGGATCGGCTTGAAATTTTCGTCAGTAAAACAAGAACGCTTCAGAACTCTTAAACCAACTGATGATTTTTGGTATTGAAACATTTTGATGGCTGGAATGACTAGAAAATACTTGTAAAGGTGACATCCCTTGTATTCTTAAGTGAAATATTAAGGACATTGGTGTGTTCCTGGGTACAAAACAAACTAAGCATTTACAAAGTCGATGGATGTTTTCCACGACAAAAAGAAAACGTTTGAAGCTAGTGAAATGCATTGGTGTGAAACATTACAGCATATTTCCTCAGTGTGAACATTGAATCTGTCCAAGCAGAACAGAACGCAACTGCCACTCTCTCGAGTCAGCACACTCTATCACATACTTCCTGTGCCTTATCTCGCAGCATTCCTTCCATTTATAACGCACGAGTAAAGCCCAGTGAAAGAATTCGTTGATATTGTATATTTTGATGTTCTAGATGTTTAGCTCTGCACACATAACTCCTCACGATATTATTGTGAGCGAAAGTGTTACGTGTTACAAGGGAATCGGAAAAAAAACAACTGGGAACAAATTCAACAGTAACGAAGAGTGGCACTTGAACAAAACGTGTGGGTTTTATCAGAAAGAAAGTGGTATTCTGCACAAACAAGTGGCGTTTTGAAGAAAAGTCAAGAAAGACTGAAAAGAAACAAGCTGAAGTTCAAGTTTGTCAAAACCAACGTGGTGGTCGTGGTGGCGGCATTTCTCATTCTTATTTGTTTCTTTTGTTTTGCTGCTACCATAAAGCAACAAGGAGGCAGTTTTTCAAACGCAGGGCAGTGTCCCCCCTGAGAAAAGAGAATACATGTGCACAGAACAAACAACACAGTGTCTGTCTTGGTCAGTGTGACCGGAGCAGTCCAAGCAGACGGTGAGAGTCAGTGTGAAGG
>NC_134876.1:70011717-70014217 GCF_041734735.1 Babylonia areolata | reverse complement strand
CTACCCCCACCTCCACTCTCCCTGCCCCGCCTATCGCCCCCCCCCCCCCCACTCTGTGTGTGTGTGTGTGTGTTAACATTGGATTGATTTTGTGTTTTACTGGGAGAGTGTTTTCCTACAAACTCGGTTCGTGCAAACAAAGCCTGTATGTCTTTTTTCTTGTTGTTTTAAGTATTTACTTTGTGTTTGGTTTTCTTTTGGAGAGTATTTTTGCAAGACAACGTAAAATATTGGTGTTACAAACCATTCAAAAGCTTTGCCATGTCACTTCTAGAACGTAAATGAACCAGTGAGGTGGTAAACGTGTGTGTGTGTGTGTGTGTGTGTGGAGAAAGCCTTATTTACAAAGCTAACAGGCGTGCGGAAACGCGATGGTCACCAAGCCGAGTGCTGCACGCTGTGATTGATAGCTCTTCCCGCGGATCAAATCACGGGTACTGATGGTATTGCTGTTTGACAGCATGAATCGATTGGGTGTACGATTGGATTTAAGCTTCATAATTCGATGGCATTTCAGTCATACTTTGCAAAAAGGGTGGACAGGTAATCAAGGTTAAACCAGTCCCCATACTCTCCTCCACCCAAGTCCCACAACCCTGCGTAGGCAGCGTGGTGGACATGTGCGTGAGCTCTTGTCTTTGCTGTTCCACCAGCTCAACGCTATCACTAACAGAGCGTGGAGACTTTCCAGGCTGGCTAGAGACCGATGAAATCATCGCCGGGACAGTCCCAAGAAGCGTAATTTTCGGATCCTGTTTCAAAAGCTGGACGTGTAAATACGGTCATTACAACGTTCAGTCGTCTCTCTCTTCCGTAAGGGGGAACAACAACACAGTGGCCATGGGAATGGCAACACCTTGACGCCAAACGAACCTTTTTTCAGGTTGATGAGATCAATATGTTAACCTAGTCACCGAGATGAAAAAGATCCCAAAATAACATCATAAATGCCCTGGCTCATTTGAAACATATTTGTTACAGTGGTGATTTGCATCAGCTTTTTATGTTGTTGTCATTGTTGTTGATGTTGTTGTTGTCTTAGATCACAGATTGACATAAGTTTGCATTTGGGCCAACAGCAAAGTGAGAGCTGTATTATCAATGGTTTCTCCAGTCATTGGGAAACCATTTACAGCTTAGTCTTTTGTGAAGGACTATGACTCTCAAACTAGGAGGCAAAACTGCACTTGCTCTTAGTGCTGCAGCCTTGCGGGCTAGTTGGCCTTTGGGAACCATCCCAACGCCGACTGTCCTAAAACCCACTTGGTCGAGAGAGTGGGGATGTAACTTGGGCAAGACACTCTCCACTATGATCAAATTCTAGCCCAAATAGCTGGAACAGCAGTTGCCTCCTCTGCTGTTCTGATGGTCATAGTCGGACACGACTGACTATCATATATATACATATATATATATATATATATATATATATATATTTGTTGTTGTCCTTGTTTATATTGCTGGTTGTGCTGTTACGTCAGCTCTTATCACTGTTGGTGCTGCTGTTGTGATTGCTGCTACTGCTATTGCTGCTGCTACTGCTATTGCTACTGCTGTTACTGCTACTGCTATTACTACTGCTGGTACTGCTGCTGCTACTACTGCTGCTGCTGCTACTGCTATTGCTACTGCTACTGCTGTTACTGCTACTGCTGCTGCTGCTACTGCTATTGCTATTGCTACTGCTATTGCTACTGCTGTTACTGCTACTGCTGCTGCTGCTGCTACTGCTATTGCTACTGCTATTGCTGCTACTGCTACTGCTGCTGCTGCTGCCTCCGTTACCAGTGTTGCTATTACCGTTTTCTTTATAAAGAAGACTGTTGAAATGCATTACTCTCTTCTGATATTTTATCCAGGGTAATATTCAAGCTGGTTAGGGTATTTGGCCGCGATCGGAATTATTTTGATCTGAAATACGCTCCTCTTTCAGCGTTATTTCTGTTGAGCAGGAATAAGTGAACGAAAGGAAGTGTTTTAACTGTTTTCTATTGTTATTGTCACAAAATGCGGATGTTGCCAAGGAATTTTGTGAAAATTAATGTCCCATCACACATACTCTGTCTCTGGACCTTGCAATTGGGATGAACTTCCTCGTTCGCTTCGTCAAGTCTCCACACTTAGCTCTTTCAAGTCTGGCCTTAAAATCCACCTCTTCCCAAAATAGCCTCCCTTCCCTGCCGCTTCCTTGTCTTCAGTTTCTCCAGTTTTAGAGTTATGCATGCGTGTGAATGACTGGTGCGACAGCGCTTTGATTTGTCTCTGCACAAGATTCAGCGCTATATGAATACCATTATGATTATTATGATTATTATTATTAAAAATGGTGTAAAATGACACATGGTCAAAGGAACCAATTTCCATGGGCGAATTTTAAGCTACCTGGTATTAGTGAGTGATGCTTTGATTTGCAAAGAGAAACATTTTAACTGTGTCCTTTAAAAGGTCACCCGGAGGATAAGACCAATAGACATCTGATAGCCGTCTTTGCAATGTTAGC
>NC_134876.1:69986717-70001717 GCF_041734735.1 Babylonia areolata | reverse complement strand
GGACATTTCCTGGACGCTGAAAACAAACCCACACAAATCAATAACATTACCCAGTAACCAGATCCACATAGAGGAAACGTGTTTCATAGACTGAAGAAATATAAAGATTAATAGGCCAGAAAAACAAACAAAAAAGTCAGGAAAGAAGAGACAACAAAAGGAAAAAAGAGAACGGCGGAAAAGAGGAAATCAGTTTCTAGCTCAGAAGTTAGGGATTCAGATTTTGGACTGTGACGAAAGCGACATCCTTTAGAAGATATTGCAAAGACGAGATCTCCGAAGACCAAAACTCAGTCGTGTATCATATTTCTTCTTGATAGATTCGACGATGGCAATGATAGGGACAGAGCAAGAGTATTGGACACTGGGGGTGAAAGAGCATACGCATGCCAGCAACTGAACCTGAACAGCTATGGGAGCGGGGGTGTGGTGGGGCTGGGGGGACAGTGTATTGATGGAGAGGGGGATCTTTGCAAAAAACATGAGTACAATATCTCATGGGACAATCGTTGAAAAATAGCACTCATGGAAGAGAAGTAGAGATTTGTGGGGGCCATGCCGAAGGTGCACAGAACAGGGAGGTTTGATACGGCCTGCCACGCGATACCTGACTAATAGTACGATCACGTGCCACAGAACACAAGTCTTGCTTTCGAGTGTGAAAGAGCAACATGCATTTCGCGTGAGTATTCCGTCTCCACCAGAGAACCAACACCAGCGTCTGCTACAAGATTCTACATAGCCCCTTTTTCTGCAGCACTATTGGCCTATTTTCCAGTGTTAAACAAATTAGAATTTTGTGCTGAACTAGTCATTAACTGTGGGTTATCCAAAGTAAGAATCTTTCCAAACATTGTAATCACCTTTTTTTCTCACTTTGGGCACAGAAAACTCATTTGAAAAGAAAATGATATGGGCTCCTTCTATAAAAGTGGGGTCTCTGGTATCTGCTTTGGTTTTAATCAAAGGTGACACTTCAAGTTAATTTCCTTGAGAATCAATGAAGCGTCTTGATTTGGTTTGATTTCTACTTGATTTCTGAATCGGGCATTTCAAAGCTTAAGAGTGTTTGATGAAGTAACTAGCTGTAATCAAACATGATAGCGTCTTTGACATCTTCAGTCCTAGGTGCAATAGGTTGTTCCAAGCTGTGTGGTGGCATCATGTGAGAGCACGCGCCTAGAATGCTTGAATTCAGAGGTTCTCAGCTCAAACTTTCAGAATAGCCGTATATATATATATATATATATATATATATATATATATTTTTTTTTTTTTTTTTTTTTTTTTTTTTTTTTTTAATCTCCTTTACTTGACGGTGTGAGTAGGTACTGGTTCAAGAAGTCAATCCTCGGAAAAAAGAGGCGAAGCACCTTATTGATTGTACAACAGACATTAAGTTTCAGTTTCGGTTTCAAGAAGGTGTGAAAGCGTGTGGACTGATCCATATACGCCACACCACATCTGCTTTAAAAAAAAAAAAAACGGAAGCAGGTGACTGCCCTACGCATGGACCGATCGCGCTGGACTGGGTTCCAGACCACATATATCTTGCTGACAGCATAGGTCTCTATTCCATCATCTGTTCCAGGCTTATCTCTGATAAACAGCTTCTGTCGTAAGAACACACACACACACACACACACACACACACACACACACCCCCCACACACACACACACACACACACACACACACACACACACACACACACACACACACACACCACACACACACACACACACACACACACACACACACACACACACACACACACACACACACACCACACACACACACACACACACACACACACACACACGGCACCAAAAACCAAAATGTGTGCGTGCGTGCTCGTGTGTGTGTGTGTGTGTGTGTGTGTGTGTGTGTGTGTGTGTGTGTGTGTGTGTGTGTGTGTGTGTGTGACTCTTCATAGAGCGTGTGTATGCACCAGGCTGTGCACACTTCCCCACACCACACAGCCCCCTTCACGTCATGCGGTGCCAGTGGTGTAGCAGTCACTGAATGCACCTCGCCCAGTTCATCCCCTGCAGTTTACTGCTGATCACAAATCACCTCCCTGACCCCCTGCGCCTCGCTGGCTATAAATCATTTTCACATTCTCCTTCTTTTGTGGAGCTTTCTTCTTCTTCTTCTGCTTCTATGGAGTTTTCTTCTTCTTCTGCTTCTTCTTTTTCTTCTTCTTCTTCTTCTGTGGAGCTTTCTTCTTCTTCTGTGGAGTTTTCTTCTTCTTCTTCTTCTTCTGCTTCTGTGGAGCTTTCTTCTTCTTCTTCTTATTCTTCTTCTTCTTCTTCTTCTTCGTGTGTGGAGCTTTTCTCTTCTTCTTCTTTTGCTTCTTCTTCTGTGGAGCTTTCTTCTTCTTCTTCTTCTTCTTCTTCTTCTTCTTCTTCTTCTTCTTCTTCTTCTTCTTCTTCTTCTGTGGAGCTTTCTTCTTCTTCTTCTGCTTCTGTGGAGCTTTCTTCTGCTTCTTCTTCGTGTGTGGAGCTTTTTTCTTCTTCTGCTTGTTCTTCTTCTGCTTCTTCTTCTGTGGAGCTTTCTTCTTCTTCTTCTTCTTCTTCTTCTTCGTGTGTGGAGCTTTTTTCTTCTTCTGCTTCTTCTTCTTCTGCTTCTTCTTCTTCTTCTTCTTCTTCTGTGGAGCTTTCTTCTTCTTCTTCTTCTTCGTGTGTGGAGCTTTTTTCTTCTTCTTCTTCTTCTTCTTCTTCTTCTTCTTCTTCTTCTTCTGCTTCTGTGGAGCATTCTTCTTCTTCTTCTTCTGCTTCTGTGGAGCATTCATTTTCTTCTTCTTCTTCTTCTGTGGAGCTTTCTTCTTCTTCTTCTTCTTCTTCTTCTTCTTCTTCTTCTTCTTCTTCTTCTTCTTCTTCTTCTTCTTCTTCGTGTGTGGAGCTTTCTTCTTCTGCTTCTGTGGAGCTTTCTTCTTCTGCTTCTTCTTCGTGTGTGGAGCTTTCTTCTTCTTCTTCTTCTTCTTCTGTGGAGCTTTCTTCTTCTTCTTCTTCTTCGTGTGTGGAGCTTTTTTCTTCTTCTTCTTCTGCTTCTTCTTCTTCTTCTGCTTCTTCTTCTTCTTCCACTAGCTGCCATGCCATGATGAATGAAAAATTGAATGTATGTGTATGTGTGAACAGTAAGTGCGTGAGTGTGTTTGTGTGTGTTTGAGTGTGTGGGCGTGAATGTGTACGTATGTCTTTGTTGCTTGTTTTATAATTTTGTGTGTGTGTGTGTGTGTGTGTGTGTGTGTGTGTGTGTGTGTGTGTGTGTGTGTGTGTGTAGTACCTATGTACATGTAATGTACCAATTGTTCCAGTTTTTCATCGCTTTGTTACCTTTAATAGACTATTCAAGTTCCTATTCTTATTCGTCGTTCTTATTATTTTATTTATTTCAGTTTATTTCTTTATTTTTATGTTTTGTGTCGTTCGTTCTTTATTTTTTTATGTTTTGTGTCGTTAAATGGGCAGAATTGTAAAAAGGCCTTTACTGTGCCTAATTCTTTACCCATTAAAGATTCAATCAATCAATCAATCAATCTTCTTCTGCTTCTTCTTCTGTGGAGCTTTCTTCTTCTTCTTCTTCTTCTTCTTCTTCTTCTTCTTCGTGTGTGTGGAGCTTTCTTCTTCTTCTTCTTCTTCTTCTTCTTCTTCTGCTTCTTCTTCTGTGGAGCTTTCTTCTTCTTCTTCTTCTTCTTCTTCGTGTGTGGAGCTTTCTTCTTCTTCTTCTTCTTCTTCTTCTTCTTCTTCGTGTGTGGAGCTTTCTTCTTCTTCTTCTTCTTCTTCTGCTTCTTCTTCTGTGGAGCTTTCTTCTTCTTCTTCTTCTTCGTGTGTGGAGCTTTCTTCTTCTTCTTCTTCTGCTTCTTCTTCTTCTTCTTCTTCTTCTTCTTCTGTGGAGCGTTCTTCTTCTTCTTCTTCTTCTTCGTGTGTGGAGCTTTCTTTTTCTTCTTCTTCTTCTTCTTCTTCTTCTTCTGCTTCTTCTTCTTCTTCTTCGTGTGTGGAGCTTTTTTCTTCTACTTCTTCTGCTTCTTCTTCTTCTTCTTCTGCTTCTGTGGAGCTTTCTTCTTCTTCTTCTTCTTCGTGTGTGGAGCTTTTTTCTTCTTCTTCTTCGTCTTCTTCTTCATCTTCTTCTTCTGTAGAGCTATCTTCTTCTTCTTCTTCTTTTGCTTCTTCTTCTTCTTTTGCTTCTTCTTCTTCTGTGGAGCTAATGCATATGCTTTTTAATATGTCGCCTTTTGATCAGTTATCGTTAAACCTGTCAAGTATTTCTCTTTTAGAGATAATTAAGTATTCTTGTATCTTGTATCATCATCATCGTCATCATCATCATCATCATCATCATCATTTTCTTCTTCTTCTTCTTCTTCTTCTTCGGAGCTAATGCATATGGTTTTTAATGTCACCTTTTTGTCAGTAAACGTGTCAAGTGTTTCTCTTTTATAAATAATAAAATATTCTTGTACCTTATGCCATCATCCTCACCATAACCATCACCATCACCATCACCACCATCAGCATCATCATCGTCATAACCATCACCATCATCATCATCATAACCATCACCATCACCATCATCACCGTCTTCTTCTTTTGCTGTGTGAAGAGTCATCAGGGACTGCACACAAGAACTGTTCACCTGATTCCTCTACGTGTACCGGTTGTTCTTCAAAGTCGGGGTCTCAGCAAACGGTTTTCTGGTCCATTTTGTTATGTTGCTAGTCCATCGTTTTTTGGGGGTTTTTTTTTGTGTGTTTTTTTCTTTTTTCCCCCTGTCTTCCCCTCTGTCTCCAGGTGCCAGTTGCATTGCTTGGTTCTACCTTTTTTGACAGTTACATTGAAGGGCGCAATAGCCGAGTGGTTAAAGCGTTGGACTGTCAATCTGAGGGTCCCGGGTTCGAATCACGGTGACGGCGCCTGGTGGGTAAAGGGTGGAGATTTTTACGATCTCCCAGGTCAACATATGTGCAGACCTGCTAGTGCCTGAACCCCCTTCGTGTGCATATGCCAGCAGAAGATCAAATACGCACGTTAAAGATCCTGTAATCCATGTCAGCGTTCGGTGGGTTATGGAAACAAGAACATACCCAGCATGCACACCCCTGAAAACGGAGTATGGCTGCCTACATGGTGGGGTAAAAACGGTCATACACGTAAAAGCCCACTCGTGTGCATACGAGTGAACGTGGGAGTTGCAGCCCACGAACGCAGAAGAAGAAGAAGACAGTTACACGTGACTAAATGCCTACGTTGACCGAACTACGCCATTGGTCAGTTCCATACTGCACACAGTTAGAAGCGGGTTACGACCATACTGGGCTCTTCCGTCTGAGCAATGCAACTGGCTCCAGCCTTCAAAGAAGGAAAGATACACGTGACTGGCCATTCTTCCAAAGGAAAAGAAAGGCGGATTCACAACACAAAGACCCAAGCACTTGCACAATGGCTGTTGCAAACACTTTGTGACCTGAATCACGTTTACCTGAGATGAAAAGAGTCTTACTGTTATGAATGCGGTCCCGAAAGAGACAACCGTGACAGTTCTGCCATTGATTATTAATAACAGTGTGTTGTATAACTGCATATGTCTAAGAGTGATCACCGCAGTTTCCATCGATTCGCGAAGCGTTTGACATTGCTCGCGAGATGTTGTTGAATAAGCTTAATTAATAGCTCAAAAGGCTTCTTTCGAAGCTTTGGAGTTCTTTGGCCACAAGGCCTGATCGACTGGCTTTATGTACATATCTGGCATCTGCTTTTTTTCTTTTCTTTCTTTTTTTTTCCTTTTTTTGTGTGTTATTGTTGCTTATAGCAGATATTATGTCGTGTACATTAATCAGTTTGCAAGCTTTGACACCTCCTTGAAACTGAAACTGACACGGAGTTCATGGGGGTGGGGGTGGGGGCCTGGTGGAAGATCACGAAAGATTAACTTTCTCTTTGTTAGCCCTGAAGAGTGAAGCTATCGGAGCTGCATCCTTGCATTGGGCCAGCAACGTTTTGAGCAGAGAGATGCAGACTGGTCTAATCGCACCATATGACCGTTTATCTCCAGACGATTTTTGCACGTTGCTGCCGGAACTTTCTTCCTTCTTCTCTTCTTTCTGCGGAGGCTGCGGGCTTCCTCCTTTCCATTCTGGGAACCAGGCTGTGGATAGTTTGTTCACTTTATCTCTGTATTTATCGTGACCGGATTCCAGAGACCTTCATTTATCATGTCGTTGAAATACATCCTGCCGTCGGAAACAAAAAAAGTGGGGGGCAGAGTGTTGCACTTGTAGTGAGGAGTGCGCGTGCTGTGTGAAATGGTGGGCGTATCTTCGGAGATGGGCAGGGGGGTCGGTGGGAATGAGTTTCGGGAGGATATCTTTTTAGAATGGGTAGGGGAGATGCAAGGAGAGAGAGAGGGGAGGGGGAGAGAGGTTGTTGGGGATGAGAGGGAAAGAGTGAGTGACTGAGTGAAAGAGAGAGAGACCTACCTACGAACATCCCTCCTCACCCCCCCCCCCCCCCCCACACACAAAGAAAGAAAGAAAGAAACAAACAACAACAACAACAAAAACTAACCAAACAAAAACACTTTAAAAAAAAACCAAACCCACACACATAAAAATCCCAAAAAAACAGACGAACGCGAGAGAGACAGTTTCACGAAACCATTCAACAAGATAGCACAATCATTCCAGAACCACCCTACTCTCTCTCGGCGCTGGTCTCTCTCTCTCTCTCTCTCTCTCTCTCTCTACTTCCCGGCCCTACTTTCACGTTTCGCCCGTCCCACTGTCTCTGCTCCCGCAGACATCAAGTTGTTTCTGGGGGTTTTTCTCCCCCTTCTCTCCGTACTGGCCTCAAATGCAAGTTTGGTTGCATTCTTTCACTCATTTGCACGTATAGCTGCATTTTATTTTACCCACTTACACGAATCGTTACATTGTTTTACCGGGCAGTTGGGTGCATAGTTGCATTACTTTAGTCAGTTGCATTCTCTTGCTCAGTTGCATACACACACACACACACACGTATAGATAGACAGAGAGAGAGCTTACATTCTCTCATTCATTTGCATATATAACTGCATTCCTTTACTTCAGTTGCGTGATAACTTGCATTATTTTACTCAAATGTACACATATGGTTGCATTCGTTTACCAAGCAATCCGCATGTATAGTTGCATCATTTCATCCAAATTGCGTGTGTAGTTGCATTGTTTCATACGGTTGCAAGTATAGGTGCATTTATTTACTTTACTTGCATGTGTAGTTGCATTTTGTTGCCCCGCTGCATACGCAGTTACATTTTTAGTCAGTTGTATGTACAGCTGCATTCTTTTACTCAGTTGCATATATAGCAACATCATTTTATTCGGTTGCATGTTTAATTGCATCCGTTTACTCGATTGCGCTTTTAGTTGCATTCATTTATCCAACTGCGTGTATCAATAGTTGCAATACCTTACTCAGCTGCAAATGCAGGTGCATTTGTTTACCCTATTGCAACCACGGAAGAGGGTGGTTTTTTTTTACGCAGTTGTGTGTATAGCTGCATTCCTATTTCTTGTCAGTTGCATTTATAGCTGCATTGTTTCACTCACTAACATGTATAGTTGTGTTTTCCCATTCAGTAGCATGTGTAGTAATATTCTTTTACTTTTCTTTTTTTCCTTCTTTTTTAATGCTCCGCACGTGACTTTCCGGCTTTCTGTGTAACGCTGTCACCAGTACTGACAGTCCTGTGAAAGAGCAAAACAACAAACAAACAAACAAAACAAAACAATAACAAACACACAAAACAACTATCAAACCAAACAAAATCAAAAATAAAACAAACAAAATCCAAAGAAATAAAAGCAACAACAGTTACCCATGCACAATTATTTGCGCATTTTACACAATGATGGACAATTTGTACGCTTTACAAGTGCTTGGACATATCTAGACTTTTTGGTTGTTGTCGTGAAATAAAAAGTGTGTGACACACAAAGTTTAACAACAGGGCTGGGTATTCTCCTGTTGAGAAAAACAACAACAACAATAACAACAACTCTCCCGTCAGTGACTTGGATAGTTTCCCCTCGAGAGCATTTCGTTTGCAGTCAATCATAAGACAATGTAAGTAGGACCACTCCACACAGACTTACAATATTTACGAGTCCGTGGCACTGCTCGACTGACTGTAAGTTTTCTGCGTTTTTATCACGGGTGTTCCCACAAGTGTGTGTCTGTCAGCATCTATTACTGTCTTTGTATTTATCTCTCTTTCTGTTTCTCCTCACCCTCTCTGTCCGTCTGTCCCCGTCTCTCTCTCTCTCACTCTTTCTCTTTTCACACACACAATCACACATTCGCTGTCTCTCTCTCTCTCTGTCTCTCTCTTTCTCTCTCGCTCTTTGTCGGTTTATCTTTCTCTCTCTGTCTCTGTGCTTCTATCTGCATCTCTCTCTCTGTCTCTGTTTCTTCATTTCTCACCACCACCCTCTCTCTCTTTTTGTGGGTTTGTCTTTATCTCTCTGTGTATCTCTGTATCCTGGTATCTTTGTATCCTCTCTCTCTCTCTCTCTCTCTCTCTCTCTCTCTCTCTCTCTCTCTCAAAAATACTTAGGAATGATATTCTCAACTAGATTAAGTCTGAATTATGCTTGGGAAAAATATTGCAGTAAGGGGAAAAGGGTGCAATCGAAATTTTGAAGACGTTACTAAAGCTCAAATGTTTTGATTGCTGTTTACCTTGGAAATTGTTTTATTCACAGATTGAACCTTTACATACATGTGGAGCAGAAATTTGGGGACTAAGTGTAAATAAGCAGATTGAGAAAGTGCATACATATGCAGTTAAACGCTTCTTAAATGTACCAATACATTCATCCAATTTATATGGAGAAACGGGAAGGTACCCTTTGTATATATAAATTTTTGTAAGGCTGGTTGAAACTGTTGAAGCTTCTACAAACACGCTTATGTAGGCGGGCCTGTGATATGATGTATATTCAAATGGATTTAGGGAAAGAGAACTGGGCTTACAGAGTAAAGAAAGTGTTCTCAGAACATGGTTTTGGAATTGTGTGGTTGTCACAGGGAGTAGGAAATGAACAGCAATTTATATCAGAATTTAAAGACAGACTTATTTGTTCTGGCTTTCCGATATGGAAACAAAAGAAAAATATAGTTGGTTTTTCTCATTTATAAACGTATTTCAATCTGAAAAAATTCTAAGGATCATTACAGATAAATGGCACAGAATAAGTTATGCAAGATTTCGATTGAGGACACTTGGTTTCAACGCAAGTAAGAAATGGTTTGAACCTGGGACTTCCGTAGAATTACCATGCCCATCATGTGGCTCACAAATTGAAGATGAGAAACACTTTTTGTTTGAGTGTAAAGCTTATGATGAGTTGCGAGAGAAATGTATTTTTTTAAAATAGGTGTAATCAAAATGCACAACATTGTTTCTGTTTTATCGTCTGAGGATGAGATTATAATTAGATCGATTGCCAAATTTATTGCAGAAGAGCAAAAAATAAAACAGGACTTGTTATCCACGGGCAGAATAATGCATTATAAGGTAGTTAACTAGTTGACTGAATGTTGATATGTCCTGGAATGATTGCAGGGAGTACATGAAATTATGTATGTGAGAGGATGGTCGAATTTTCTTTTTCTTTTTCTTAGTATTTACTTTGAAGTGATGAAGTGATACAATGTACATATATAATTATAGTGACAGTGTTACCAATCTTTGTTTAATTGCAATGTTTAAAACTTAAACCACAGAGATTATTGTAATCTCTTGAAGTGAAAAAAGTTACCCCCTTGTCAAAAGACCTTTTCAGGCAATGACAATAAAACATTTCAAGTTCAAGTTTCTCTCTCTCTTTCTCTCTCTCACTCTCTGTGTGTCTCCGTTTCCCTCTGTACCTCCCCATCTCTCTCTATCTCTCTCTCGCTCCCTATTTCTCTCTCAATCTCTCTCTCTCTCCCTCTCTCTCTCTCCCCCTCCCTCCCACTCTCCCTCTCTTCCCTTCCCTTCCCTCTCTCCCCTCCTCTAACCCCTTACCCCTCACCCCTCTCTCTCTGGCACTATCGCTGTATCAATGACTGAATCAGACTGAAGCTCAAAAGCCGTGAAGATGGGTTCCACAAGGCAAATTGAAAGGCAACGCCCACTCAGCCAGTCAGTGTCTGTGGGCTGAAATCAGCTGTCAGTGACTGGCTATGGCGTGACGGGCAAGTTGGTCACACAGCCTTTCTGTCTGTCTCTGGTCCTCCATTCTGTTCCTCGCTCTGTCTATCAGTCTGTCTGTCTGACTGTCTGTCTGTCTGTTGGTCTGCTGGTCAGTCTCTGTCTTCCTGTATGTCCCTGTCTCTTTCTATCTGTATATCTATCAGTTTATCTTCTATCAGTTTATCGGTAAATTTATGTATGCATGTATGTATATATGTATGTATGTATCTATCTATCTATCTATCTCTTTGTGTGTGTACGTGCGTGCGTTTGTGTGTGTTTGTGTGTGTGCGTGTGCGTTCGTTTGCATGTGAGTCATGTTTGCGTGTCTGTATGTATGCGTGTGTGAAAGTATGTGTTTAAGGTTGATTGCGTTTAATGTCTGGAGTCTTGTTCCCATCAGTCTGTGCAGGCTAACTGTGATGATTTTTTCACACACACACACACACACACACACACACACACACACACACACACACACACACACACAGAGTCTTATTAAACATAAGCCATGGGTCGTAGTTTAAAACAGGTGAGGAGGGGGATGGGGCGGGGGGGTGGGGGGGGGGGGGGGGGGGGGTTGAGGCAACTTTTTACTGGAGGAGAAAGATGGCTGGGAGTATACATTTGTATATAATGGTACGTGTCAACATTCAAACACTATACTACTTGTCTGGTCTGAAAGAATCACGGCTTGCCGGTGTGAGTGGAAAGGTGGAGGTGGGTGGTGTGGAGGAGGAGGAGGGGAGACAGACACACAGACAGGCAGACAAACAGACAGAGTGAATGAATGACTGACAGGAAAGGGGCATGCGGATCATTGCACTGAAGACAAACAGACCTCCCGATTGTCAGTGCCGGATTCCGCAGCGATTAGTGGGAATTCTTTCAACAGGTACACACACACACACACACGCGCGCGCGCACACACACACACACACACACACACAAACACAGAAAAAAACACACACGCGCATACACACACTACACACATATACCACACACGCGTACAGGCGCACGCACGCACACACGCTGACACGCACGCGCGAACGCTATCACATGCACACGCACAGACACACAGACACACAGACACACACACACACACACACACACACACACACACACACACACACACACATTACACACACACACACACACACACACACACACACACACACACACACACACACACACACACTCACACACACTCACACACACACACAGACGCACGCACGCACGCACAATCACACTTAGGTCACGCACTGAAGTAACCTCACAATATTAGATCGCCCAATTTTGTACAAACTTTTAACAGACTCATATTCAGTTGCCAGTCTCTTGATGCAGATATGCATAGCATGCACAGATATTTTAAAGTGAAATGAATGATAATTAAGCCGAGGTTTTGGATTGATAAAAGAGACTGATGAAAACATGCATTAAGAAACATTTAGTTCGTTAAGATCACATGGAACGTAGATGATGAGATGATTACATTCCCTCTCCTTCGCTACCTCTCTCTGTCTCTCTCTCTCTCTGTCTCTGTCTCTGTCTCTCTCACTCTTACAACTGACGTTTTGGGATTGGAGGAAGAATATAAACAAATTTAAGTCGTTCATTCATTTGCCGTGAAAATATGCTTGAGTGACCCCTCACATTCCAGTGTGCAAAGCAACTACCACCTTCTATCTCTCTTCCTCTCTCTCCCTCCCGCACTCTCTCCCTCCCTTTCTTTCTACCTCCCTCTCTCTTTCCTCCCCCTTCTCTTCCTCCACACCCCACACCCCCCACCCTTCCACCCCCCCTCTCCTCCGCTTATACAAGCCGTACAAGAAACGTTCACATTTTTTTTTCTTTTTCTTTTACGAGAGGAGAGGAGGGGGGGGGGGATGTGTGTGTGTGGGAATCCACGATGATGAATCGAAACTGACACGTGTTCCTGCCCATCACGCCTACGTCACGAGTCACGTGCTAACGTGTCGGCCGTAAATTTCAGTGGGCATGTTTAGTAAGCGAATGGGACCAGCATACACCAAACACGCTCTTTTAGGTCAAACAATAGAAGGGTGTGTGTATGGCTGGCTAATTAAATAGAGGCTGCTGACCGTCACTGCTTTCCTTGATTCCGAAAAGTGCAGCTTCCCACACACCCTCTGTCCGTTCTGTGCCTGTATTCCTGCACCTCTCTCTGTGTGTCTTTGTCTTATTCTGTCTCTCACTCAGTGTGTCTCTCTGTCTCTATCTCACTGTGTCTTTGTGTCTTTGTGTGTGTGTGTGTGTGTGTCTGTCTGTCTGTCTGTCTGTGTGTGTGTGTGTGTGTGACTCTCTTTCCTATCCTCTCTCCCCTTCTCTCTCTCTCTGATTCTTGTCTGTTAGTCATCCGTCTGTCTGTCTGTCTGTCTCTGTCTTTGTGTGTCTGTCTGTCTCTGTCTCTCTGTCTCTGTCTGTTTGCCTGTCTGTCTGTCTGTCTCTGTCTCTCTCTCCCTCTCTCTCTCTCTCTCTCTCTCTCTCTCTCACTCACTCTTTCTCTGCACTGTTAGCATGTATGATGGAGCACATTCTGGTAGTTTCTTTTTTGTTCAGTGATTACAACAGAACATCACATCCGTTCCTCTCCTCCCAGCACATCCTCTCTAATTTCTCTGTCCTGTCTCTTGCCAGTCTGGTTGTGGTTCTTTATGCCAGCGGTTTTTTTTCTCTTCTCTCTCTCTCTGTCTCTGTCTCTCTCTCTTGCTCATTGTCCCTGAGTGTCTCCGTGTTGTTTGTGTCTGTGCGTGGCAGTGTGCGCGCCCGTGTTTGTGAGTCTGTGTGTGTCTGTGTGTTTGTGTTACCTTTCGTTCATTGTTTAATTTGACGTCTTTTAAGGAAGGGAAAGAGAGAGAGAGAGAGTGTGTGTGTGAGAGAGAGAGAGAGAGAGAGTGTGTGTGTGAGCAAGAGAGAGAGGAGAGAGAGTGTGTATGTGTGTGTGCGTGTGCATGTGTGTGTGTGTGTGGGGGGGGGGTGTGCATGAGAGAGAGAGAGAGAGAGAAAGAGAGAGACTTTCATAGTTATCTTTTGCATTAGATTACGTGGGCATGCAGTAGAAGGAAAGGAGATGACTATATGGGGAACCAGGGTTGACGTGTTTAAACACTTGTCGAAACAAACGTGTTGCTCTTCGTGCACATCGTGCAAACTGACACTTTTTTCTTCTCCTTGCTTAGCTGGATGGAAAATCCAAGAATTGCGCAATTATCTGTCTGTGCCTGCCAAGAAACGATTTCTTTAATTTCGGAGATTCAAACTCAGATAGCTGAATTTCTTCCACAACCTCCCGTTTTCGTTCCCGTTCTCCTCCTCCTCCTCCACCTTCATCATCACCATCATCTTCTTCTGTTTTACTTCTTCTTTTCCTTCTTCTTCTTTTCCTTCTTCTTCTTCTCATCATCCCTCTCCTGCGCCTCCTACTTCGTCTCCCCCCCCCACCACCTTCCCCACATCTCCCGCCCCCCTGCACACCCCCCACAACCACACCCCCTCACCATATCTCTATCTCAGCTCTGGATCATGCCATACTGACAAAAAAAAACAACCTGCTCAAGTTTGATAATGATATCTGGTGTCTTGTGGGAAGAAAGTCGCTGATTAAAAAAAAAAAAAAAAAAAAAAATCCACTCCCCTGATTGACTTTACCTGCCATTTCCAGCTTCAGATAGGACTACCACAGTGAGGGGGTGGGGTGAGGGATGGGGGGGGGGACACGTGGAAAGAGTGGGGGTGGGGGTGGGCGGAGGAAGGGGGAAAAGTGAGGGTTTGGATGGGAGAGAGGGGGTTGGAGGTGGAGGCTGCGTGGCTGGGTGAGTGAGTGGGACTGAGGTATATGAGGGCAGCGTTTGTGCAAGTTGAGGTTAAAACAAAAGTCGGGTGCGGGAGGGGGGGACGGGGCACGGGGGGGGGGGGGGGAGGAAGAGAGAGAGGGTTAACGATAGAGAGGGGTACGGAGAGAGAGAGAGAGGGAGAGAAAGAGAGAGAGAGAGAGAAGACAAGACAAAATTATTTATTTTCGAGGATAATAGACTACGCACTGGCGCGCTTTTTCTTCATCCAGTCCCCGCCCTGATACAGGGTTTACACTACACAATACTACATTATATATGTCACTGCATGCACTACACAATGCTACTTAAAGTCATATCATACGAACACAATACTACATAAAGCATGGTAATCATAAGATACACACACGCACACACACACACACGCACGCGCGCGCGCGCACATACACACGCACACGCACAGAGGCACAAGCATGGTATTAATAAACAACAGAGAGAGAGAGAGAGCACAAGAACAAAGTTTTATTCCATAGGCCTCTGGCCCCTAGAAACAAATAGAACAATGCAGAATGCCTATCAAGGAAAAATGAAAACACGAACAAGCCATGCATGCAAGAAAGTGGAATTTCAAAAAACTACAGATTTTCTTTTATTTTCACAACTGACAGTCAGTACAGAGGGCATTACTGTTCCTACATTACCTGCGAAATTGATTCGAATTTTCATTGCATAAAAGATATAAATTCCTAAGCTCCTAGTTTTTTAGTATGTTGTCACATTTTAGCAATTGTGGTAGAGATCGTTTGCAACAATAGTCCAGGTATTTATCTCTGATAGAGAGAGAGAGAAAGAGAGAGACAGACAGACAGACAGACAGACAGACAGAGAGACAAAGCGAGGGACAGAGTAAGAGTCATGGACAGAGACAGAGTAAGAGACATGGACAGAGACAGAGTAAGAGACAT
>NC_134876.1:69971717-69976717 GCF_041734735.1 Babylonia areolata | reverse complement strand
TCTGTCGTTCTGTCCGTCTGGCTGGCTATCTCTCTATGTCTGTTTATTTGACGTTCTTTGTATATCTATCTGTCTCCCTCTCTCTTATGAATCACCAAAGGCTACTACATTTTAATCGGCTGAACTCAAGTTTGGCGCTATGGAGTGCTTTACGACGTCCACACAATTTTTGGCAAACTTAGAAAGGATACGTGATGGAGCAGAATTGTTAAGGAAGTGCAGCTAATGAACACTGTGATGCGATGCAGCCTTGTCAAAGGTTACCGAGTGAGAACATGTTTATTTGAAATAGTGTTTATGTTTAGTTTTAATTTGTTTTTCTGCGCGGCTTCTGTGTTTGTGTTTCTGTCTGAAGACAAATTTACTTGTGACTATGCACTTAGCATTATGACTTTGTGAGTGTGTGTGTGTGTGTGTGTGTGCGCGCGCGAGCGCATGTGTATGTGTGTGTGCTAGTGTGTGTGTGTGTGTGTGTGTGTGTGTGTGTGTGTACGCGCGTAAGAGAGAGAAACAGAGAGAAAGGTGTAAGTATATTATACCTTCCTCTCTCTGTGTGTTTCTCTCTCTTGTTGTATCAGCCGTCAATTCATCTGCGAAAACAGCCATTGGTATTCACTGGATTGGGGATTAAATCTCAGACCTGAAAAATTGTTGTCACGGAGATTGCATGGATCAAATCTGACATAAGCAAACCTTTTTTCTTCCTGGTTTGTGTGTGTGTGTGTGTGTGTGTGTGTGTGTGTGTGTGTGTGTGTGTGTGTGTGTGTTTAGGAAAACAAAAAAGGCTACTCGGTACTGTTTACTTTCAATCAGGGTCGATTTTCAAAGAAGATATAGAAAGCGATGGAAATATTTTCTGAATATTTTTTGAAGCAAGGTAAAACTTTATTTTAACTTCTGCAATGGTGCCCGCCATCCTGCTTCCACCCATTCGATCCAATCATCGGTTCCTTTGTTCCAGCCGAAAAGCAGCATTTCTGTAGCCACATTTTTTGTCTCTCTTGCGATCGGCTTCACTTCCGTGTGTGGACCGTGTGTTCCAGAGGTTGTCTGAAACTGGCCGAGGGATGAAATAACGGCTTTTAAAGCCTGTAGGTGTGGAAATCGCTGCTGCGTGCCCAGCGCGGGTAAGATGTATGTCTGTCTGTCTGTTTGTCTGTCTCTTTCTCTCAGTCCTTACCTCGCTCAATCTCTTTCTCTCTCTGGTTTTTGCATATCTGTCTCGTTATGTCTGTTTCTCCTCTTCTTTTTTTTCTCTTTCTACTTCTCTCTCTTTCTCTGCCTCTTAATTTGTTTCTGTCTCTGAAGGAAGAAGCATGTCAAACAAACAATCAATCAGTCAGAGACATAGACAGTGAAGACAGGCAAACACAAAGGTAGAGTGAGACAGAGAGAGAGAGAGAGAGAGACAGACAGACAGACAGACAGACAGACAGAGAGACAGAGTGAGAGGGGGGTCAGCTCAGTCTTCCACTGCAGAGGCCAAAACACTTATTCCAAGGTTCCGACCCCACGTCGCAGCCCCTGCATCCGTCAGAAATCAAAGAGAGGAAGTAACCACCCCCTACCCCCCACCCATCCCCCAAGGAATCGGAAATGACGTACTTAGAATCCTTTCTTTCTGTTTCCTTCGTAAACTGTTGTCAAAGGGGATGTATCCTGACAGATTAAAAAAAAACCTTCATTTCCCCTCAGTTTCCAAGCTTCGGTCTAAAAAGATAGTTTGAGTCTTCTGGCTCTTTGCCCTGCATTACAAGAACATCTTTCTCTTCTGGTCGTCTCCCTGTTGTTGTTTTTGTTTTTACTTGTTATACTATTGCCACACCACACACCGGCATGAAGAAAAAAAAGTTGGGAACATACGCTCCATGATTTGCACGTTCTTCATAATTTGCTTGATTCTTTGTTCACTGAGTCGATCAACACACACGTGGAATGTGCCTTCAGGAATTTCTTTTACATATTTTGGAGAAACTTCTGCAGAACTCAAGCTGGAAGGAGAGATCATTGTAAGGAAGAGAAATGGTAGTCGTGCCGACGTGGTGTGTGTGTATGTGTGTGTGTGTGTGTGTGTGTGTGTGTGTGTGTGTGTGTGCGTGTGTGTGTATGTGTGTGTTCGTGTGTGTGTGTGTGTGCTCGCTCGTTTGTGTGTATGCGTGAATATGTTCTAAAAAAATTGATTGTGTTGTGCCAAGTGGAATTGAAAATAAGTCATTTTAAACATCGCTGCGCTTTAACCTCTTTGTCATCTATTCACATTTGTTTGCGATAAAAACACGGACGAAAAATGTGCAGTTCAGCATTATTCAAATTTCACAGATAAGAAATAACGTACACGTGGCACGCAAAATAGAGATTATTTTTGTCATAGTAATATCTACTTCGTGACGTGAGGTTTAGAGAAACAGGATAGCAGAAGGCCGGAAGCTATGTCTACGTCACTTCCTCTGTCCAGGGCCACGAAGGGAGATGTGTTCATCCACAGCCTCCCGACACGTGCTGACATGTAGGGGTTCGATCTATATACTGTACATTAAAAAGTAACGACGCGGTTGAGTGATTAGGTCAAGAAACCCCCCCCCTCCTCTCTCTCTCTCTCTCTCTCTCTCTCTTCTGTCTGTCTGTCTCCTCTCCTCTCTCTGTCTCTGTCTGTCTGTCTGTTTATCTGTCTGTCTGTCTGTCTCTCTCACTCTGTGTGTGTGCGCGCGCGCGCGCCGTGTGTGTGTGTAAAATTGAGCGTTGACAAAATTAGTAGACATAGACTGTGTGTGTGTGTTTGAGTATGTGTTTGTGTGGAGCGTGCGTAGCGCGCATCTGTGCTTGTGTGTGTGTGATTGTGTGTGTGTGTGTGTGTGTGTGTGTGTGTGTGTGTGTGTGTGTGTGTGTGTGTGTGTGTGTTCCAGCTGATAACATTTGCACGAGAAGCTGACTGCAGTGCAAACATCAGACGCACCGAAATAGTGTTGATAACATGTGTGTCCAAGACTTCGGCTCTGGCGGCATTTGTGCGTTTTCCACTCGTGAGAACAGGGTCGAATGGCGGCACTTCAAGTGACCACCGTTCCATTATTCTGACAGTTTGATGCAAGGCTTCAGAGTGGGGAAATGCACGTTTTTTGTTTGGGAACGTGATACTCTTGTCTTTGAATGTTTGGGCTCTTTAAGCAGTCAAAGGACTGGTGGGATAAAAGGATTTTTTTTTTTCAAGCAGAGTTGCGTCACGTGTCTGTCGGTGTGTCTGTTTTCATTCATGTATTCGCTGATTTGTTTCTCCGTCTTTCTTTGTTGTTGTCTTTGTTCTTATGTGATTTCTCGTCCGTGTTCTGTCTGCCTGCCTTTTCATTTCTTTTTTGTTTTGGTTATTGTTATTCTCTTTCATGTTCTCGTCTTCTCGTTGCTGTTCTTCGTTCTTTGTTTGTTTCTCTTCTGACTAATTTGTCGTCATACTATTTTCTTCTTCTTCTTCTTCTTCTTCTTCTTCTTTATCCCGTCAGCGATTTCTGAGGACTCTGCATGCTTCCCTTCTGTCTGTCTTTCTGTCTCTGTCTCCGTCTGTCTGTCTGTCTGTCTGTCTGTCTGTCTGTCTGTCTCTATCTATCTATCTCTAGAGTGTGTATGCATGTGCAATTAAGATTATACGTTTGCGGGTGCGTTCGACTTTGCTTGTTAGATTGTTTTCTTTTCCCCGAGGTCTGGATGTAAAGAAGTACAATTTTGCTCACCCCACTTACCTTGTCACAGAAAATCTCCTCTCTGTTTCTGTCTGTCTGTCTGTCTGTCTGTCTCTCTCTCTCTTTCTCTCTCTTTGCTTTTTTCTCTCTCGTCTTATTTACCGTCAGCAAACTTACTCATTTTTGCTTATATTTCATAGAATATAGATTTTTGTTTTTGAAAGCACACCGTCATGATTGTCTTTTGATCCAGGGCAGGAAGCCTGTTGGTGGGGACATTGAGGTGAACACAGGACCGGAGGGGAGGCGGTGGGGTAGAGGACACAATCTATGGATGTGATGAAATATCGGCAGATAGCGGTGGTGAGGCCAGGAAAGCTGTAACAGTGGGATGGTGATGGTTGATGGGAGCGCGGATCGGGCGCACTGTCTGAAATAATTAGCTGTCATCCTCGGCCGACATCTTTATGAGGCTGTCCTTTCACACACGTCTGAAACACGGTGATAGACAACCACAGGCGCCCGGGCAGAACGGGTGATGCTTTGTCTGGGGTTCTGTGGATACTGCTTGCTGCTTGTCTGCCGCTTAGGTTCCGGTATTTAAGTATGTAATTGATCTGGTGTTTATGTACTGATATTTGAAGTTTTTGTCTGGTGTCTGTGTACCAGTATGTACAACTGTTGTTTATGCGTATGTGCTGGTATTTAAATTTGTTGTTTTGCTTGTATCTATAGCTGTTGGTTTTTATTTATGTAGTTGTATTTAGAATTGTTGGTTATCTGGCTTTATGGGGTGGAATGTAGCAGTTACTGCTTAACGTTTGTGTGATGTTTATGTACTGGTATTTGAAGCTGTTGTTTTACTGGAATTCAAAGATGTTGTTGATAGGACGGAGTGTGGACCTCAATTAGAGATCTGTTCAACGAACGATATGAGCTGGAGGGAGTATGTTTCTTTACTATATTACTAGCGTAATAAACAGTTTCAGCGTTTCCTCTCATTTACAATAACATAAAAATTGTTATGTCGTTTGTTGATGTTTCTTTTACTTCTTCGTCTTCTTTTTCTTCTCCTCCTCCTCCTTCTCCTGCTCCTCCTCCTCCTCCCCTCCTTCTCCGTGAAGCCGATGGGGTACAGCACAACTGTTGACCAGATTCCCCAGTTCTGTGGGATGCGTATCAAAGCCAGGGTCTCTGTCAATGTTTTTCCCCCGTTCGTTCTGCACTGTTACCAGTCCATCATTTTTTTTTCTGTCTTTCCGCCCGTCTCCTTCACTCAACAGTTCCTTGGAGGACTGTGTTAACAAATCCATTAGATCTTGTTACGTA
>NC_134876.1:69946717-69964217 GCF_041734735.1 Babylonia areolata | reverse complement strand
GGGGCTTTAGGCAGATGTCACACCGTGAGGACACACAGAGGGCAAGGAAACCCGTGGGTAGGGGGGCTTTAGGCAGATGTCACACCGTGACACAGAGGGCAAGCAAACCATTGGGTAGGGGGGCTTTAGGCAGCCGTCACACCGTGACACACAGAGGGCAAGGAAATCCGTGGGTAGGGGGGCTTTAGGCAACCGACACACCGTGAAGGTACACAGAGGGCAAGGAAACCCGTGGGTAGGGGGGCTTTAGGCGGATCGTCACACCGTGACACACAGAGGGCAAGGAAACCCGTGGATAGGGGGGCTTTAGGCAGATGTCACACCGTGAGGACACACAGAGGGCTAAGGAAACCATTGGGTAGGGGGGATTTAGGCAGATGTCACACCGTGACACACAGAGGGCAAGGAAACCCGTGGGTAGGGGGGCTTTAGGCAGATGTCACACCGTGACACACAGAGGGCTAGGAAACCCGTGGGTAGGGGGGCTTTAGGCAGATGTCACACCGTGAGGACACACAGAGGGCAAGGAAACCCGTGGGTAGGGGGGCTTTAGGCAACCGACACACCGTGAGGACACACAGAGGGCAAGGAAACCCGTGGGTAGGGGGGCTTTAGGCAGATGTCACACCGTGACACACAGAGGGCAAGGAAACCCGAAGATAGGGGGGCTTTAGGCAGATGTCACACCGTGAGGACACACAGAGGGCAAGGAAACCCGTGGGTAGTAGGGCTTTAGGCAGATGTCACACCGTGACACACAGAGGGCAAGGAAACCCGTGGGTAGGGGGGCTTTAGGCAGATGTCACACCGTGACACACAGAGGGCAAGGAAACCCGTGGGTAGGGGGGCTCTGGTGCAACCGATGCTTTGCTTTCTTCCCTCTGCTGCCCTTCTTCCGCAGCTTCAAAGGTCTCAGCGCTTTGCTTGGTAGCTGTTCCCCAGCTGTGCCTGTCCTTCGCTTAATTAAATTTTATATGTTGTGTTGGTATAGACTTCACTTGTCCCGATTTTATGCTGGGAAAAAAAGACTGGTGTATTTGCGCACACACAAGAGATGCCGGAGAAACGTGCGCAGATGAGAATGAATAAATGAGTTTGATTTGTATACGGTACACACACAGTGTGTGCCCTTTGTCTGTGATGACTGTTACAATTATTATTTTCCGTCTGAAAAACAAAGTAGAGAGAGAGAAGAGCAAACTATATTTTTCTTTGCTTTTCATATCTGAAGACGGTGAGCAGGAAGCTAAAGAGAGAGAGAGGGAGAGAGAGACTAGAGAGAGAGGGGGAAGAGAGAAACTAGAGGGAGAGAGAGAGGGAGACTAGAGAGAGAGGGGGGGAGAAACTAGAGGGAGAGAGAGACTAGAGAGAGAGAGGGGGAGAGAAACTAGAGAGAGGGAGAGAGAGAGACTAGAGAGAGAGTGGGGGAGAGAAACTAGAGGGAGAGAGAGACTAGAGAGAGAGAGGGGGAGAGAAACTAGAGGGAGAGAGAGAGAGAGAGACTAGAGAGAGAGGGGGGAGAGAAACTAGAGGGAGAGAGAGAGGGAGAGAGAGGGGGGAGAAACTAGAGGGAGAGAGAGAGAGACTAGAGAGAGAGAGGGGGAAAGAAACTAGAGGGAGAGAGAGAGAGAGAGACTAGAGAGAGGGGGAGAGAAACTAGAGGGAGAGAGAGAGGGAGAGAGAGGGGGGAGAAACTAGAGGGAGAGAGAGACTAGAGAGAGAGAGGGGGAGAGAAACTAGAGGGAGAGAGAGAGGGAGAGAGAGGGGGGAGAAACTAGAGGGAGAGAGAGAGAGAGGGAGAAACTAGAGAGAGAGGGGGGAGAGAAACTAGAGGGAGAGAGAGACTAGAGAGAGAGGGGGGAGAGAAACTAGAGGGAGAGAGAGACTAGAGAGAGAGGGGGGAGAGAAACTAGAGGGAGAGAGAGACTAGAGAGAGAGGGGGGAGAGAAACTAGAGGGAGAGAGAGAGAGAGAGAGTAGAGAGAGAGGGGGAGAAACTAGAGGGAGAGAGAGAGAGGGAGAGAGAGACTAGAGAGAGAGGGGGAGAGAAACTAGAGGGAGAGAGACTAGAGAGAGAGGGGGGAGAGAAGCTAGAGAGAGAGAGAGGGGGGGGGGCATTGTGAACACAATTCAAGAAACGAAAATAAGCGTTTGTTTCCATTATCATAAGAAGAGAGGAAGACAGGCAGACAGACAGACAGACGGACGGACGGGACAGACAGGTTTAGATGCAGACAGAAGATGTGAACACAGTGTTCAAACAGCAAGCAACGCAGTCCCTGTGTAGACTCCACTTCACGACCGGCCACCCAGGCGGAAGTCTGCCGCCCGTCTAACGTAAACAATGGCAAATGGCAACACGTCAAGTAAATCTTCTGCCACTGCATGCTGGCCACTGTCCAGTCTGGCTCACCATCTGCTTCCCCTGCCAGCTACAGACCTATAGACCACACTTGCTACAGTATAAATTGAATAAGAATTTTTCAACAGAGATACCGATGTAGACTTGACACTAATTGGCTTGACCAGTATTTGATCATTCTTGTTTCTTGCTACTGTCCGAAACTAAAAGTGCAAAATGTCCCATTACTAGTCCGGTCTTGCTGCAGAATACACTTAAATGCAGGCTACAGTTCGGTCTAGAACTAATCTAGTTCTATAACTGGTTATGGCCCGTTCCAGCTGCACTCTTGTCCCCCCTTTTTTAGCTGCGGCATAATTGTCCCCTTAAACTGCAGACCGGTCAAACTACGATACACACCAGTGTATCTACAATGCAGACTAGTCCAGCTACGATAAAGACCATTCTGTCTCGCTACAATAAGGACCAGACTAACCACGATACAGACCAGTCTGACTACGACGCAGACCAGTCTAATTCCATTGCAAGCTATAACCGTGTTTCCTTATAATATTGTTGTTATCATTTAAATTTTTTTATTTATTGAACATTGACCTTCCAAATATAGAGACACAACACATAAAAGACCAGCGTGAGTGTTTTTGCATGTTCATGCATGAGATGGAAGAGGGATGGGGGAAGGGTGCAATAATGTGGAGTGATGGCTTAGAGGTAACGCGTCCGCTTAGGAAGCGAGAGAATCTGAACGCGCTGGTTCGAATCACGGCTCAGCCGCCGATATTTTCTCACCCCTCCACTAGACCTTGAGTGGTGGTCTGGACGCTAGTCATTCGGATGAGACGATAAACCGAGGTCCCGTGTGCAGCATGCACTTAGCGCACGTAAATGAACCCACGGCAACAAAAGGGTTGTTCCTGGCAAAATTCTGTAGAAAAATCCACTTCGATAGGAAAAACAAATAAAACTGACGTAGGTAAAAAATACAAAAAAATGGGTGGCGCTGTAGTGTAGCGACGCGCTCTCCCTGGGGAGAGCAGCTCGAATTTTACTCAGAGAAATCTGTTGTGATAAAAAGAAATACAAATACAAATTATCTACCTTTCTTGGGGGTGGGAGAGTCTTGTCACCTTCCACCTCTTTCTCACGTTCACAAACCTTTCTTTCACAATTCTCTCTCTGTTGTCCGTTCATACTGATGGACGTTTAAGAAAAACAACACATTACAGATGTTCACACTGTATAGATGTTGTTTTTTATGCTCTAGTGTGCGTATTGAATGGGTGAATGGATGTCTCTCACTCATCGTCTCCACTGTTTTATGTTGTTTTTTGAGTTGTTTTTTTTTTCATTCCGTGTGCACGTGTGGGTGCCATATTTTTTGTGTGCTACAATCGAGTCAAGCTACGGTCAGGTTCATGCGCTTGCTACAGTTCAGTCTGAGTAGCGTGGTTCTGCTGATGGATTTACTCCAGTCCAACTACAGTGTAGTGGGTTGTGTCGTGTCGTGTCGTGTCGTGTCGTGTCTGTCGTGTCGTGTCGTGTCGTTGTGTTGTGTTGTGTTGTGCCGTGCCGTGCCGTGCCGTGCCGTGCCGTGTCGTGTCGTGCCGTGTTATGTTGTCGTGTCGTGTCGTGTCGTGGCGTGTCGTGTCGTTGTGTTGTGTTGTGTTGTGCCGTGCCGTGCCGTGCCGTGTCGTTGTGTTGTGTTGTGTCGTGCCGTGTCGTGCCGTGCCGTGTCGTGTCGTGTCGTGTCGTGTCGTGTCGTGTTATGTTATGTTGTACTGCAATACTTTTATTCACAACAGATTGCTCTGTGTAAATCCCGTGCTGCTGTCCCCGGGGAGATTGCGTCGCCACAGTCCAGGGCCACTTTTTTTTCTATCGCATGTGTGCCAGTGTATTGGTTTTTATGATCAAAGTAGTTTTCTCTACATAATTTTGCCATATATATATATATATATATATATATATATATGTGTGTGTGTGTGTGTGTGTGTGTGTGTGTGTGTGTGTGTGTGTGTGTATGTGTGTGTGTGTGATAACGCGCCCGAATAGGAGGCGACTGAGTGTGCACGGTTCGGGTACCATAAATGGATCGGGATTTTTACTCCCCTTCACGCTCTCCACTAGACTTAAGTGCTGGTCTGGGTGCTAGTCATTCGGATGAGGAGAAAAATCAAGGTCCCGTGTGCAGTATACAGCAGATGTGAAATATATATATATATATATATATATATATATATATATATATATATATATATATATATATATATATATATATATGTGTGTGTGTGTGGGTGTGTGTGTGTGTGTGTGTGTGTGTGTATGTATGTATGTATATCCACTGTTGGTTACAGGCTAGTCCTTCTGCTAGCTGCTGTTCAGTCCAGCTAGTAGTGTGTCGTGTAATTCATTTGGATCCATTCTTACGAGGGAAAGGGCCAGTTTAACTGCAGCTTTTTTCTTTTCTTTTTTTCTTTTTTTCCCCACGAAACGCGGACATAATCCGGAAAGCGATCGGCTTTCTCCTTCAGAGAGGATTCAAATGGCCACTAGTTGCTGCTTTTGAACGCTTTATTACGTCCTTTAATTTTCTTTTTCTCGCATTCATCTTTTTTTTTAATCCTCTTTATGCATCTTTGCTGAAGTTATTTCGAGATAACGGAAGGGTTGTTTAGTTGTTACCTGCACTTGACGACTTCTCTGGGGCCAAAACCGCACTGGTAATTTGATTTCCATTATTGCCAATAGACTTTATTGGTCTAAACGCCTGTCGTTTCAGCACGTCTACATTCAAAATAACTGAAAGTTCCCTTTGAACTTTTGTTGAGTTTGGGCATCATAATCATATTTTGTTAGTTTTCCTGACACCCTCATTACATTTTTGTCTTTACTTTAGCTGGATAATTTTATTATGTCTGTTCTCTCTCTCTCTCTCTCTCTCTCTCTCTCTCTCTCTCTCTCTCTCTCTCTCTCTCTCTCTCTCTCTCTTATACAAAAAATAGGGAAACGAGCGTTTATATAATCATGCAAATTTCATTACCATGACATAACAATATAACCCCCACCCCTACCCCCTCTCCATCTTTAATCATTTGTTTTATTCTTTATTGGCCTCTTCTGTCTGTCTGACTGTCTGTTTCTCTCTCTGTCTCTCTCCACCCCGCCCCTCTTTCTCTCTCTACCTGTTCGTCTGTCAGTCAGTCCATCTACTTCTTTCTCCTACTTTGTCCCCCTCCCTCTGGTATGCTTACTGGAGATGGTCACACACACACACACACACACACACACACACACACACTTCCAAACAAAATCTGGAGACATGCATCCCAATTTTTTTTTTTTTTTAAAGACCCCCTACCCCACACCCCCTTTCCTGAAAATGCGTCCTGAACTGGAAATACAGACCAACTGGCAATAATTCTTTTGCCAATACTGAATGCGGTGACATCCCAGCAACTTTGTGTTGCAATGTTAATTTCCTTATGGGTGTCCAGAAAAGGATTTAAAAAGAAAAAAAGAGAAAAAAAACAACAGAAAGAAGTTTAAGCAAGTGGGAAGGAGGAATGTTAATATCCCCCAAGCTGTTTAGAAAAAAAAAGAGTTCAAAGCACACCAAACATGCAAATAAACAAAACGAAAGTCAAAACATTGAAACATGTTCTTGGTTTGGTCCAATATACCTTTTATTTACCTGTGTGCTAGCTGAATTGGTAACTGTAAGCAGCATTGGCTTGAAGTTATGTACCTTGTGTGTGGAGAGAGTTACCACTCTTTACTACTCATTAATCGTTAATCATTTGATCTCCTGGCCTCATTGTTTATTAATTACATGTTCTTGTTCTTTTTCAACCATTGGTAAAGAGCTTATACATAATTTATTGGTCAAAGAATCGTCAAAGAAAATTCAAACCATGTGCATGTTTGTCTGATCAATAGAATGTATTGTCTATTTAATGTTCCTTTTCTATTCGCCTAACTCCTTTTTTTTTTCTTATCGATGAACCTCAACAATTTCATATTCTGAAGTCATAGTCGTGTTTTTTCCAAGTAGGCTACGACCGTTTTTATTGTGCCATTATTTTAAGACAGCCATACACTGCTTTCTGGAGTTAGTGCAGTTTGAGATTCCATTCCCCACCGAACGCTTGGCTTACTGGATCTTTAATGTGCGCATTTCATATTGCGTTCTGTTGATTGTTTGGAGGGATTTCAAACACTGGCGGACCCGCGCAATATGTTATTTGAGAGATCAGCAAGACGACCTTCGGTCTAATATCATCATCTTAGATGAACAGACTATAAATAAATAAACGAAACGAAGCAAGACCACCCGTGCAAGGGAAGTTCAACCCTTTGACCCGGTGAACAATATAATTCCAGTGCTGTATGCTTACGTAGCGCAAAGTCTATTGTTTCATATAACAAAAAAAAAGAAAGAAGAAGAAAATAAAAAACGCATAGCTATATTATAAACCTCATTAGTACTGTTTCCCTTTCATTTATACTCATCCATAACTGGCCTTTCATTCAAAGTCAACAAAATTAGTTCAAAAGAAATGTACACGTTAATTGTGGAATAATAAAGTGTTTTTGAGTTGATTGAATTGAATTTTGAATTGCTTCGGGATTAGACCTACTTCGTGTTTCTTAAGATGCTTTTTTTAAGTATCAATTAAACGGAATTATCTTAATTTCCGCTGTTATTCTTGTGCATGCTGGCCGAAATATGTTGTGCTTGTATTTCTGATTTCTTCAACGTTTTGGGGGAGTTTAATTTGGTTTGGGTTTGCATAGTTTGATCTTCTATTTTCCTGGGGTGATTCAGGTGATTTGCAGCCTTTATTTTAAGCTGATTACATAAGATTATAAGCTGATTACACACTGACTTGTACGTTTTGAAGACCACACACACACACACACACACACACACACACACACACTCACGCGTGCACGCGCAAGCAAGCACACACACACTCACACACACATATACAAACACACGCGCGCGCTCGCTCGCGCGCGTGCACACACACACATACACACACACACGCCAGTCACACACACATACACACATGTACACACACACACACACACGCGCGCGCGCGCACACACACACACACACACACACACACACACACACTAACACTAACACAAACAAACGCTCTCAAAATCATGAACGCACGCATGAACACACGCGCACAAATTTCCTCTTCTCTCTAAACACACAACTACAAACAACAGAGAGAGAGAGAGAGAGAGAGAGAGAGCGACCCCTGCTTTCTCTTTAAACAATACGTCAGCAACTACTGAGAACAGCAGAGGCAGAGAAAACCTCCTATTTTACCTACCTGACTCTCACGTTAAAGCCACGCAATGGGCACGGCGCTTTTTCCACTCTCTGCGGAGTTTACATACCGTGCTTCGGAGATTTTGACCGGCATCAAAAGAAAGCGTGTAGCTGGGAATCTCTCTGTACATGTGTGTGTGTGTGTGTGTGTGTGTGTGTGTGTGTCTGTGTGTGTGTCTGTGTGTGTGTCTGTGTGTGTCTGTACGTGTGTGTGTTTTCGTCTGTCTGTCTGCCTCTGTGTGTGTGTGTGTGTGTGTGTGTGTGTGTGTGTGTGTGTGTGTGTGTGAGAGAGAGAGAGAGAGAGAGAGAGAGAGAGAGAGAGAGAGAAAGAGAGAGATATAGATATGAAATAAAATAAAATAAAATGAGATGAAATAAAACAAAGAAATGAACAGTTTTTATTGACTTTTTAACAGCGTCTTTGGCTTTTGTCGAGAGGAGGGGTGCAAATGCGCGCGCGCGTGTGTTTGTGTGTGCGTGTGAAAGAGAGAGAAAGAGAGAGATGAAATGAAATAAAATGAAACGTTTTATTGACAAAAGCCACTTTGGTTTTTATGCCAAGGAAGATGAACAATAGATAAACAAGCAACGTACAGATTCAGAAACAGCGAAACATGTTAGTCAACAAAAGAAACATAGCACGCCAGACCGCCAGTCAGCATTATGTTTGTTCCCTGAGCGGCGCGCGACATTTTCGTCAATCGATGGTTGTAAAAACAATTATTGGTCAACCTTTTCCGTGGGTCTGTGTTGGTTAGAATTGCAGTCAATGACCACCCGACATGATATTGTCGGATATAAATGCTCGATAATGACTTGTTTTAACACACACACACACACACACACACACACACACACACACACACACACACACACACACACACGTATACACACGCACACACGCACGCACGCACACACACACACACGTATACACACGCACACACGCACGCACGCACGCACACACACTAACACAAACACACAAACAGAGTGGAAGGTGTGTCCGTGCGTGTGTGAGTGTGCGTGTGTGTGTATGTATGTGTACGTGTGTGTGTTTGTGTGTGTGTGCGCGCGCGCGTGTGTGTGTGTGTGTACGCCTCGTGTGTGTGTGTGTGTGTGTGTGTGTGTGTGTGTGTGTGTGTGTGTCTGCGTGGGTGCGTGCATACGTGAACATGATGTAACCATATTTCAAGTTTCAATTTTTGATTATCCTTTCACTTCCATTGGACTATGGAGGATTACTGCAAAATACACAACAATGTCACATAAAAGTTGAGAAAACACAAATGTCTTTTAACTCCAAAAGTATAGCTAGGCAACATTTGCAAATCTAATCATCTTATTTACAGCTAAAATGACTTTTTTTGCCTCCTTTGAGCATATTACAAAAATGAAAAACCGATTTTGGAGCCTTTTTTTTTTAGGAACATATCTATTTCGTAACTGATCATAATTGGGACATTCCATTATAAAATGAATCTCATCACCAATCACAGACATGTTACAAACCTTACAAAGCCGTAAATCTCGTGGTATGCTTTTGTGTCTCCCTGTTTCTATTTCCAGCTTATGATTACTACTTCGAAAACTGAAGAAGCTGATAACGTAATTATCAGGCATTTGACTTATGTACTTTTCTCTACCAAATCCACTTTTGCAGTTTCGATAAAACAAACATTTACTACTCGCTTCTAGAGCATGTCTCCATAGATTTTGAAAACTATCTCTCAAAGCAATGTTGACATTCTTGCAGAAAGATTCCCTCTCCAAGAAGAACTGAGTATCCCAAACACAGTCATACCCTGCTTCTATTAAAATTTGTCTGATACAACTCATCTATTTTGAAGAATAGATACCATTTCGATATAAGTCAAGTAATATCAAATATATTTTCCCAGAATATTTTTCTGTGTTTGATATCACTAAGCTGGTCCAAAATCGAACTAATCTCATTTTCACTAACACTGACAATAATTGGATAAATACCAGTTTCTCCATAAACAATTTAGGTCATAGTGTGTATTTTTTCTGTGTCCCGATTTGTATTTTTGTTGTTTTTCGTGTTTTCTGTTTGTTTCGTCCCCTTCAATCCGAAAGAAACGAATGAAAACTACTTTGTCGAAAAGCAATTCTGCAATCTTCTAATTCCGATATAATACCATACTTTTTCGTGTGTGTGTGTGTGTGTGTGTGTGTGTGTGTGTGTGTGTGTTTAATCTTTCCGTCCTCAGCTGTGCAGACATCTGGTACATTTTGAGAGCAGCTGGGTGGGAAGCTCCCAGCAAACAACACCAGTCTTGTTTTACATGGAAAGCAGCTTTCTGGCTAATACCGGGGAACACTCGCGGAACGCTGGCTTACCGTCAGTGGCGCGTGCGCGAGCGCGAGCTTTTTGAATGCGTGTGCCGTAGAGTTCTTCAGCCACGTTCGTGAGCACTTTACTTGGGGAAACACACCTGTTCGGTTCCACACACACACACACACACACACAGAAAGTCAGTGTGAGAGCCGTCTTTGATTGAATGCACGAGGCAGTGCCAAAGACGCATGGAGTTTTTTTTTGTTTTTTTTTAATTGTTGTTGTTGTTGGTGGTGGTGGTGGTGTTGTTTGGTTTATTTTGTTTTCATTCTTCATTTGCGAGTAATTGTGTGTGTTTGTGCGTGTTTGTGTGTGTGTGTATGTGTGTGTGTGTGTGTGTGTGTGTGTGTGTGTGTGTGTGTGTGTGTGTGTAAGTGCGTGTGCGTGCGTGTGTGTGTGTGCGTGCGTGCGTGTGTTTGTGTGTGTGTGTGGCTGTGTGGCTGTGTGTGTCTGTGTGTGTGGCTGTCTGTGTGCGTGTGTGCGTGCGTGCATGCGTGTGTGTGTGTGTGTGTCTGTGTGCGTGCGTGCATATGTGTGTGTGCGTGCCTGCGTATGTGTGTGTGCGTGCGTGTGTGTGTGTGTGTGTGTGTGTGTGTGTGTGTGTGCGCGTTGACGCACCTGCGTGTGCGTGTCACTGACCCGGTGTGGCTGGTCAGCCGAGTGTGTAAGTGTGTGGCATAGAAGGCCGGTCGAGAAGTAGGTCGGAAGAGAGTTTATACATAAAGTAGACTCAGAGAAGGATGACTGTGGTGTGTAGGAGAGGGGGTGCGGTGTGTGTGTGTGTGTGTGTGTGTGTCTGTCTGTCTGTCTGTTTGTGTCTGTGTGCCTGTGTCTGTGTGTGTGCGTCTGTGTCTGTCTGTGTCCGTCTATCTGTCTGTGTCTGTGTCTGTATACTCTTTGGACGAGATTAGACCCCCACCCCCTCACCCTCTACACACAAACCCTCTTTATTGTCCTTGTCTGGTGGAGGAGGTGGGCGGGGGGTCTGTGTGGAGGGGTAGGGGCGGGGGGTCTGTGTGGAGGGGTAGGGGCGGGGGGTCTGTGTGGAGGGGTAGGGGCGGGGGGTCTGTGTGGAGGGGTAGGAGTTTGGAGGAAGGAAGGGGAAAGGGTTCAGGGATGAGACAGGAACAAAATTATGCAAGTTTTTACTTATGTGTATGAGTTATGTTTCTTGTCTTCTGCTTCTTCTTCTTCGTTCGTGGGCTGCAACTCCCACGTTCAGTCGTATGTACACGAATGGGCTTTTACGCGCATGATCGTTTTCACCCCCTCCATGTAGGCAGCCATACTCCGTTTTCGAGGATGTTTCTTTTTTTGTTTTACTGTGTCAACTCAAGTTGACTACTGGCGGACTGCAGCAAAGCAACAAGCATTCGCTGATGTGTTTCTCTTCAAGGGAAATAATCGTTCATCTACGAAGAAGAAACTTCTAGCAGGGGTCGGGTACTGTACCTTGGTACGGGAAGCCCTCTCTCTCTCTCTCTCTCTCTCTCTATCTGTCTGTCTCTTTATGTTGCCTGTCTGTCTCTCACACTCTCCTCTTCCCCGTCCCTCCCTCCCTCCCTCCCTCTTTCCTTCCTTCCTTTCTTCCTTCTTTCCTTCATCCCCCATCCCCTTATACGAATACGACCGGAATAATCTTAACAAAACAGTGACCGTCTAGAACGGATGATAGTCTGGCATCGTTTTCATTTCGAATACACACACAGAACCAAACACTACACTTCTTTCACTGTTCGCAAGAATCCCAGCCACTACACAGTCTACAGTCTTCTCAGTGTCCCCCACCACCCACTTAACTCCACCCCCCCCCCCCCCCCGATCCCCCGCACACCACCACAACCCCGTCATCCCCCCCCGCCCCCTCACCTATCCTGCGCTTGAAAGGAGAGGAAAAGAAAAGATCCCCTCTTTACTTCCACTCTTGACTCCTCCCTCTCGCAGCATTCCTTGGATAAGAAATGGTAAAGCCATTCTGGCAATCTTTTTTTTTCCGGCGTCACACTTCAACGTGACCCAAACAACAACAGAAAAGAAGAAGAAAAAAAAACTTTGTTGGTATTTTTCAATCGAACTCTTGTGATTGAGATTCATAGCTTTCTTGGTGTTTTTCAACCGAACTCTAGTAATTGAGATTCAGCACAGCAGTATTTGCTAGCCCAGGCATGCTGCTCAGTTTTGATGAACGATTTGAATGAGCACTGTTGCTACTAGGATTTTTTTTTCTTCTGATATCAGTTCATCGCTATCCTTCTACTAGTTTCACTTTCCAATGCAGAGCCGGCGTCAAAGGTTGCAGACTGATATGTATGCACTTCACCGCCGCAGTTTCTTCACAAACTTCACTATATCATCATCATCTTCTTCTTCTTCTGCGTTCGTGGGCTGCAACTCCCACCTTCACTCGTAAGTACAAGAGTGGGCTTTCACGTGTATGACCGTTTTTACCCCGCCATGTAGGCAGCCATTTTGGGGGGCATGCATGCTGGGTATGTTCTTGTTTCCATAATCCACCGAACGCTGACATGGATGACATGATCTTTAACGTGCGTATTTGATCTTCTGCTTGAGTATACACACGAGGGGGGTTCAGGCACTAGCAGGTCTGCACATATGTTGACCTAGGAGATCGGAAAAATCTCCACCCTTTACCCACCAGGCGCCGTTACCGAGATTCGAACCCGGGACCCTCAGATTGAAAGTCCAAGGCTTTAACCATTCGGCTATTGCGCCCGTCATCTCTTCACGAACAATAGAGCAAAGGCCTGACCTTATCCAAGGCCAAAGCTTTTTGCGATGGCCATCCATCGGCGTTGACGCAATGTGATTTCTGTCCGGTTTTCTGACTTGTCAAACCTCTGTCCCAGGAAGAAAAAGAGTTAGCATTGTGAGATGTTGGAAAGAAAGGAGAACTGGTCAATCCGGCGTTATTGATCTGTCCACTGTCTTAATGGGATTTTTCTGTCTGTCTGCCTATCTGTCTGTCTGTCTCTGTCCCTATCTCTGTCTGTCTCTGTCTCTACCTCTCTCTTCTCTGTGTCTGTCTGTCTGTCTGTCTCTCTCTCTCTCTCTGTGACTCTCCTCTATATTTCACTGTCTGCTTCTGTCCGTTTATCTGCTATTCTATCTGTCTACGTCTCTGTCTATTTGTCTTGTCTGTCTCTCCCTCTGAGGAGAGGTCAAGGTTAGATTCCGTTGCATTAAGAGTGTCACCAACTGATGTGTTTCCATCGTCACATCTGAAAAATAAACGACTGAAATAAAAGACACCTGAGAAATGATCTCCAGTAATAACTAAAAACATCAACCTTTTGTTCGTTGTCTTTTCGTCGCATAAAAACAAAACAACACACACACACACGCACACGCACGCATGCACACACACACACGCGCGCGCACACACGCACGCACGCACACACTCACATACATGCACAACAACAACAACAACAACAACAACTTGGAGAAGTTTGATTGACACAGTCAATGGCACGTGCGCTCAGGTAATTCCCCAATCAGCAGTGATGACGTGGGGCGTTGCGAGAGGGTGGTGGTGGTGGTGGTAGTGGTGGTGAGGTAATGTGGTGGGAATGCAGTCAGTGGTAAAACGTTGCTGCTGCTGATGATGCGGGTGGTGGTAATAGGGATGGAACTAACCGATCGCAACTCGTTTAACTCGCTGGTGAACTACCTGGCTTTTGCAGTTCTCTTGATGATTGATAATCTATTCCATACGGTAGACGAATGTCTAGAAATTTTCTCTCCTTCCCCCCCCCCCCCCCCCTCCCCCCCCCCTTTCTTACTTTCTTCTCTTTTTTTATTTTTTTTTTCCCTCAATGGATGAGGTGGTGTGTGGAAGAAGAAGAGGTGGGGCGTGGGGTGGGGGCTGGGGGGGGAGGGGGAGGCGGGGGGGAGGGGGGCAGGGAGCGGGAGTTAGGATAGGGCGTGGGGGGGGAGGGGGAGGCGGGGGGGGGGGCAGGGAGCGGGAGTTAGGATAGGGCGTGGGGGGGGGGGGGGGCGTAGGATAGTTAGTCAGTTGTGTCTGGTTATGTGCAGCCATTTATCTGTTTTGTTTAAAGCCTGGGAGGCATTTCGCTGTAAATGTGTGAATATTATCATTTATTATATCTGTGTTCGTAGTCTTGTCTGACTGTCTGTTTGTCTGTAGTCTGTATCTCTGTCTCATACCAAGCATACATGATCTCACTTGCACGAGAAAGAGAGAGAAAGGTGGAGGAGGAGGAGGATGTTTTATTGAAGAAACACATAAGGTTCATTTCAATGGGCAATTGGGAGAGAGAGAGAGAGAGAGAGAGAGAGAAGTTTTGTTTTTTTACATGTTAGATCCGAGCCCCATTTCAGAGAGAGTGAACAAAATGTTCACCCGCACCAAAGCGCCTTTGAACAAAAGTTTTGTTTTGTTTCGTTTCGTTTTAAGCACAAAATACAAATAATACTAACCATTTTAGAAATGTGAGTGTGTGTGTGTGTGTGTGTGTGTGTGGTTGCGCGCATGTGTGTGTGTGTGTGTTGTATGATGAACACAGCATTGAGAAACAGAACAATATTCACTGGAACAGTCACTGCTCTTCTTTAACCAGTGATTCTCCTGCCCCCCTGTCCCACTTCTACCACCCTTTCACACCACCTCTCTACCCTTCCCTCCCCACCCCCCACAACCCCCGTCCGCGCCCCCTATGAAGCGGTAGAATAAAAAATAAAATAAAATAAAAAAAGAAGAAGAAGAATGAAGGATGAAGGGGCAAGGACCTCAATCTACCTGTTACCCTTCTCCAACTCTACGTTTTTCTTTCAACAAAAAAAAAATTATATACGTCTGTGATTGACTGGGGAAACTAGGACGAAATCGGAAGGGGTGGGGAATGGTGGGGGTGGAGGAGAGAGACTGGGGAGGGGGTGAACTGGAGAGGGTTATGGTTTCTTTACTTCCTCAAACATCATTCCTTTTACATAAACAGAAATAATGAAACCATTCTAAGACTCTTCCTTTTTGGTGCCGAATGCGGTTGGTTGTTTTATCATTACATGTCTTGTTGTTGTTGTTGTTCTTATTCTTTGAACATGTTCCTGTCAGTTTAAACATAAAGAACCATGCATACTGTATATTTATCTAACTCTAGAAACGAGTTTTCCTGGACTTGAATCATTTCTCGCGAGTTGTCATGCCTTTACTTTAAAGGGAGGTCATTCTAGTAGTGTAGCTGGCGCGTGCACCATTGGCACGCACACTGACCTACTTTACGATTCAGCTTTGATGTTGTGGGATCAGCAGGAGTTGTAAAATAAGTTTGAGAATGCGTTAATCTTTTTTTCTTTTTTTCTTTTTTTTTTCTTTTTTAAAGGCTGATAACGACTGTCGTGAAAACCACTCTTGTGGGAGGTTAACTGTCAGCTTCAAAATAGTTTATCACTCAACCCTTCGTTGTGTGTGTGTGTGTGTGTGTTCGTGCGTGCGTGTGTGTGTATGTCTGTGTGTGTGTCTGTGTTTGTGTGTCTGTGTACGTACGTGCGTGCGTGCGTGCGTGCGTGCGTGTGTGTGTGTGTGTGTGTGTGTGAGTGAGTGTATGCGCGCGCCGTGTGTGTGTGTGTGTGTGTGTTTGTGTATGCGTGTGTGTGTTTCAGTCTGGATGAAAACAAGCCATTTGTGCTTATTCCTTTTTTTCCCCTCAATAAAAAAAAAAGGTTCGTTCGTTTGTTCGTTCGTTCTCTAGCCATGGACATACATTTTAACACGTAAAACAACACTTAGATAAAAACCGGACTTAGATATTTCTGCTTTTGCTGTTTGATACCTATGCTACGTGTCATCAACGCACTTGCTCATTGTCCCTCATGCTTGGATTTTACCCAGGACCATTACCCCCCACATTTACGGCTTTAATCAAGCTACTGAAAAATTGTTGTTGTTGTTTATTGTTGTTGTTGTTGTTGTTTGGAGGGAGGGAGGGGGGTCCTTCTTGGCTAGCCATTACTGACCTCTTCCCCACCCCACCCCCTACAACTCCATTTCCCATTATTCACTTACTTGACATGCCTCGTGACTCCTTGTGGAGCATAGGGCTGCTACAGCACTCCTCCTGCGGACTCGGTTTTGGTTTTGGGCTGTCCTCTTCAGCCGGGTCCATGTCCATCCGGCTGCCTTCATCTCACCCTCCGTGCTTCTTCTCCAGGTCTGCTTTGGTCTGCCCACTCTTCTCTTTTATTACAATTATTTCCATTATTACTTAGCAGAAACAAACGTGGGAGAGTCCTACTTTGTGCTTCTTCTCCAGGTCTGCTTTGGTCTGCCCACTCTTCTCTTTTATTACACTTATTTCCATTATTACTTAGCAGAAACAAACGTGGGAGAGTCCTATTTTGTGCTTCTTCTCCAGGTCTGCTCTGGTCTGCCCACTCTCCTCTTTTATTACAATTATTTCCATTATTTCTTAGCAGAAACAAACGTGGGAGAGTCCTACTTTGATAGCCTGCATTGATTCCAAGTGGGTCAAATATACCCCCCCGGGGGTAATTTCACGCTAGCCTACAATGATCCCAATATCCATAATGGGAGAGGGGGTAGGAGGGGGGGGGGGTGATTAAAAACCAACTAGCGGGTTGTTGTTGTTTTCAGTACAACATTGTTTTATAAATTTCTCACGAGTGGATTTGTTGTGTCTGCCCAAACATTCATCATCAAGAATCGCATAAACGCGATGATAAGAACATGCAGGCCATAAACACATACATTAAAGATAACGATATGAACGACATAAGATTTTATGGAGAAAAGGGGGAACATTTCCAGACACGATTCGTCTTTTATGTTTCATGAAACACACACACACATACGCAAACACACACACACACACACACACACACACACACACACACACACACACACACACACACACACACGCAAACATGAACATCCACACACACACACACACACACACACACGCAAACATGAACATCCACACACACACACACACACACACACACACACACACACACACACACGCAAACATGAACATCCACACACACACACACACACACACACACACACACACACACACACGCAAACATGAACATCCACACACACACACACACACACACACACACACACACACACACACACACAAACTCACACAGATTTAACCCCGGGGTGAAAACCGTAGGTGTTACGAATAGGCTGCTACACCGGTGAAGAAAGGAACTTCAAATAGTTAACTCTCTGTAATTAATGCAATACGTTTACATATCCTAAACTTCTTCCATGTGCAGGTTCTCTCGCACTCCTCGCGAAAAAACGAAAACAATGCTTACAAAAACTGCTGTCCCTCGTGTCGTACATGGAAACCTTAGGCGTCCTGTTCACATGAAAAACACCCAACCAAAAAACAAAGTTTCAGTTTCAGTTTCAGTAGCTCAAGGAGGCGTCA
>NC_134876.1:69931717-69941717 GCF_041734735.1 Babylonia areolata | reverse complement strand
CCCACATCAAACACGAGAAATTTCATTAAAAATGGATATGATAAGTATTTGGACGTTGGGATACACTTGACAAATGTTGGGAGATTCTAGATTAGTTCATTGCTGTAGTTTTTATTCACCTATATATAAACTGATTGGAAAGCGGATCCGTGGTGAAATTTGGCGTGGGATGGCTAGAAAATACAACAACAATGATAATAATAACAGCAGCAGCAGCAGCACAACAGCTAACACAACAACAACAACAACAACAATAACAGAAAAAACAACAAACAGAAAAAAACAAAACAAAAACAACAACAAATAGATATAAAATAAAACATCTGATATATCGCAAATTACGGCAACGTATCATGAAGGAGACTGGGGAAAAAAACATCTGTAAAAACATCTCAGATGGCGAGAATTACTGCAAGAGAATCCACAGGAGAGTAGTTGATTTCTTTTCCATGCAAGTTATTTCCGTGTCGTGGTCATGGCTGTCGCTGATGTGGACATTTTGGCTGTCTGTTTTTTGCTGTTGTTGTTGTTGTTGTTGTTTTGTTGTTGGTGGTTATTGTTGTTGTTTTTGTGTTGTTGCTTTTTTTTTTTTTAATCGGTCCTTCTTCAGGGCGAGGGCTGAATGCAGAAAATGCATGAACCTGCCTATCCAACACGGCCATTAATAAAGATTTTGCTATGCTCTGGTCTCTCTCTGTCCCCGTCTCTCTGTCTCTATCTGTCTGTCTGTCTGTCTGACTCCCTCTCTCTCTCTCTCTCTCTCTCTCTCTCTCTCCTCTCCGTCCGTCTGTCTGTCTGTCTCTCCTTTCCCCCCCTCTCTCTCTGTCTGTCTGTCTCTCTGCCTCCCCTCTCTCTCTCCCTATCTAATTCTGTCTAGTCTCACTATCTCTCTCACTCTCTCTCACTCTCTTTTTCTCCCTCCTCTTTCTCTCTCGCCGTCTGTACTCTTTGTGTGTGTCCTGTCTGTCTTATGTCTCTCCCTGCTCTCTCTTTCTCTCTTTCGCTTCCTCTTTCTCACTCTCTCTCTCTCTCTCTCTCTAACTCTCCCCTCCCCCCACCACTCTCTCTTGCTTTCTCTCTTTTTGTCTTTTTGTGTCTGTCCTGTCTGCCTGTAACTCTGTCTGTATGTATATATCTCTCTTTCTCTTCCTCCCTCTCTCTCTCTCCCCTCTCTCTCTTTTCATCTCTCTCCCCACCCTCTCTCTCTCTCTCCCTGTCCCCTCTCTCCCTTTCTCTATCTCCCCATCACTCTCTTTCAGTGTCTCTGTCTCACTCATTCTCTCTCTGTCTCTCTCTCTCTCCACCCTCTCTCTCTCTCTGCCCCCCTCTCTCTTTCCACATTTCTCTCTCGCTCTCTTCCCTATCTCCCCCTCTCTCTCTTTTTCTCTCTCTCTCCCTCTCCCCTCTCTCCTTTTCTCTTTCTCCCTCATTACTCTCTTTCAATGTCTGTCTCAATCACTCTCTCTCTCTCTGTCTCTCTTTCTCTCTCTCTCCCCACTCTCTGTCTCTCTCTCCTCCTCTCTTTGTCTCTCTATTTCTCTCTCTCTCTCCCTCTCTCTCTCTCCCCTCTCTCTCTGTCTCTCTCTTTCTCTCTCTCTCCTCTCTCTCTCTCCTCTCCCCTCTCTCTGTCTCTCTTTCTCTCTCTCCAATCTCTCTGTGTCTCTCTCCCCCCTTTCTCTCTGTCTCTATCTTTCTCTCTCTCTCCTCTCTTTCTCTTTCTCTCCCCTCTGTCTCTCTCTCTATCTCTTTCCCCTCTGTCTCTCTCTCTGTCTCTCTCTCTCTCTCTGTCTCTGTCTCCCCTCTCACTCTCTTCCCCCCCCCCCACCACCCACCCTCTCTCTCTCTCTCTCTCTCCATTTCCCGCAGTCAGCAATGTAAGGGGTCAGGAATGTGAAGCTGATTATAAAGTGATGGCCACAAGAAAGCAGACACCTCAGTTGCTACTGTGACATTTGGTGGATCAGCCCTGTGCAGACCCCGGCAGCGTCCTGTCTTTATCTGCACCTCTCAGGGCCCGCAGCTCATGCTAGACACTTCGCTGCTCGTTTTCAGTGGTGCTGTAGGGGGGCTTCCATTAATTATTACCACTGCGGGGTTTGGTTTCTCTTTTCCTTTTGCCGTGTGTCTTTCTCTGTGTGTGTGTGTGTGTGTGTGTGTGTGTGTGTGTGTGTGTGTGTGTGTGTGTGTGTGTGTGTGTGTGTGTGTGTATGTTTCGAGGGGCAAAGTGAGCGAGTGAGTGAGAGCAAGAGGGTGGGATGCGCATACTGTGCGTGCGTGCGTGTGTGTGTGTGTGTGTGTGTGTGTGTGTGTGTGTGTGTGTGTGTGTTTCGAGGGGGAAAGTGAGCGAGTGAGTGAGAGCAAGAGGGTGGGATGCGCATACTGTGCGTGCGTGCGTGTGTGTGTGTGTGTGTGTGTGTCTGTCTCTGTCTCTGCCTCTGTCTGTCTGTCTGTCTGTCTGTCTCCCTTTAGGTCTCTCTCTCTCTCTCCCCTCAACCACACACACACACACACACACACACACACACACACACACACACACACACACACACACACACACACACACACACACTCGCTCACTCAACCTTTCGCTATCTGTCTCTTCCTGTCTGTCTGTCTGTCACTCTCTCTCGCTTTCTCGCTCGCTCTCTCGCTCTATGTTTCTCTATGTATCTCTTCATGCATCTATCTCTGAACCAGCTTGCCTATTTCCCATTCTATCTGTCTATCTAGCTGTCCATCCTTGTATCTCTCTCTCTCTCTCTCTCTCTCTCTCTCTCTCTCTCTGTGCCTCACACGTCTTTTCAGCGTTTTCCTTCCCTTACAATTCCTTATCAAAGGCGAGAGCAAAAAGTTAAAAAAAAAAAAAAAAAAAAAAAAAAATATATATATATATATATATATATATATATATATAACAGATTTCTTCGTCTGCTACACTCTTAATAAAGAATGTGTCTTGCCTTTTCTCTCTCTGTCAATATCACTCTGTATGTCTATCTGTCTCTCCGTCTATCTGCCCCCATGTCAATCTCTGATTAGAAAAAAATCTAATAAATGTTTCTTTTTTCTTTTTTTTTTTCTTTTTTTGTGTCTTGATTTGTCTGGGATTATCTTGTATCTGTATCTGTTTCTGTTTTTGCTGATGTATTTTCTCTTTCTCCCTCTGTATGTGTGTGTGTGTGTGTGTGTGTGTGTGTGTGTGTGTGTGTGTGTGTGTGTGTTTCTCTCTCTCCCTCTGTGTGTGTGTGTGTGTGTGTGTGTGTGTGTGTGTGCGTGTGTGTATGTGTGTGTGTGTGTGTGTGTGTGTGTGTGTGTGTGTGTGTGTTCTCTCTCTGTGTCTCCGTCTCTCTCTCTCTCTTCTTCTTCTCCTTCTTGTCTGTCTCTAACTATCCCTACTTTTCGTCTCGCTCATGTTCGGTCGCTCAGCCGCTAGGAAACACACACACACACACACACACACACACACACACACACACACACACACACATCCCATGATGTTCATTTCACGTGCGACAGCACCACAAGTTTTGGGGTGACCCGAAAAGCAGAAATGTATCGGGAATATTGCATGCACTCTATCGGTGAATATCTAGTATCCGATTCCTGTGGGCGTTGCAACAGCTGCAGCAGAAGATTGTTTTTGTAATGAACAACAGTCTTTCTGTTTTCACCCACAGTCCCTTATTTAATTTGGACCCCACTTCGATCCTACCACCCCAGTCCAAATAACTTTAGTTTCTTTAGTTTGTGAACTTTAATCCTCCAGTATCCATAAAAGGTGGGTGGAGTTACTGGAGTGAATGAACCATGTCTTAACGTAGTAGCACTCATAATGTGAAGGATTATGAGTTTCCATACTCGCGCCTTCCCACGGATGTTGCAACCTCCTAACCAGAAGCTTATTGTCAAGCTCACAATTATTTACTGTAAACTTTTGTGTATGGGATGCGGCCACTCCATACTATCTTGTTTGATCTATGATTAGAGTGAATGAGCTGTTGAAGTCATTGTATTTTATATAACCATCTCTTAAGTCACTCAGTACGGCCAGTCCTCTCTTCTCCTCTACACAGACCCCTCGGATGTCCAGTGGGTGTCTGAATGACCCAACCTTTAGCTTCCGTCGTCAGAATTGTGGTATTCTTTGTTAACATTCACCTCTTCAGTATAAGAGCCTTCCGCTTGTAATATTTTGATGATGGTAATTGGGGTGAAACGCTGTTAACGTCGTCTCTTTCGTCGTTCGTATGGAGAGAGTTAATGAGATGATAAAATTGTTCCGATACTGATTCTGACCTGTTTACCTCCACCGGTTGAAGAGGATGACAGAGTCTGAGATGGCCATTGTTTTGTTTTGCAGAAACGTGTCCCTCGCGATGTTGAAGTTTCACATAAATAATTATCATTTAATAAAGCTGTTCTTATGTCTGAGTGGAAGAGAGCGTGACCATACCAGCTTTTTGTTGACTGACCTGTACGACCCTATGGTAGGTGGAGCAAAGAGAGAGCTGTATTATCAATGGTTTCTCCAGTCAATGAGAAACCATTTACAGCTTAGTCTTTTGTGAAGGACTATGACTCTCAAACTGGGAAGCAAAATTGCACTGGCTCTTAGCGCTGTAGCCTTGTGGGCTAGTTGGCCTTTGGGAACCATCCTAACGCCGACTGTCCTAAAACCCTCTTGGCCGAGAGAGTGGGGATGTACTTGGGCAAGACACTCTCCACTATAATCAAATTCTAGCCCAAATAGTCGGAACAGCAGTTGTCTCCTCTGCTGTTCTGATGGTCATAGTCGGACACGACTGACTATCATATATATAGGTGGAGTGCAATATCAGAAGTGGTCATGATACTCAACCTGTCCACTCACAAAGAGCAGGAGACTAAAGAAAAATAAGATAGAGATGTTTTTTCCTTTATACACCTGTCTCCTCCATCACTAACAGAACTTGTTTTCCCCTATACACATGTCTTCCCTATCGCTAATAGAGATTGTTTTGTGCCAAATACACTTGTCCTCTCTATCGCTAACAGACATGTTTTAGTTATATACCTGTCCTCTCTATCGCTAACAGAGACGGTCTTTCCATACACGCCTGTCCTCGCTATCGCTAGCAGAACAGAGATGTTTTTAGTTATATACCTCTCCTCTCTATCGCTAACAGATGATCTCCTCTTATATAATACATGTCCTCTCTATCGCTAACAGAGATGGTCTATCATTATACGTCCATCCTCTCGATCGCTAACAGAGACGGACTTTCCTTACACGCCTGACCTCTCTATCGCTAACAGACATGGTCTTTCATTATACACCTGTCTTCTCTATCACTAACAGAACAGAGGTGTTTTTAGTTATATACCCCTCCTCTCTATCGCTAACAGATGATCTCTCCTTATATAATGCATGTCCTCTTTATCGCTAACAGAGACGGTCTTTCCTTACACGCCTGTCATTTCTATCGCTAACAGAGATAATCTTTCATTAAACGCCTGTCGTCTCTATCACTAACAAAGATGATCTTTCCTAATATACTTGTCCTCTCTATCGCTAACAGAGACGGTCTTTCCTTACACGCGTGTCCTTTCTATCGCTAACAGAGATTATCTTTATTATATGCCCGTCCTCTCTACCGGTAACAGAGATGGTCTTCATTATACGCCTGTCCTCTCTATCGTTAACAGAGATGGTCTTTCATTTTACGCCTGTCCTCTCTACCGGTAACGGAGATGGTCTTCATTATACGCCTGTCCTCTCTATCGTTAACAGAGATGGTCTTCATTATACGCCTGTCCTCTCTATCGTTAACAGAGATGGTCTTTCATTATACGCCTGTCCTCTCTATCGTTAACAGAGATGGTCTTTCATTATACGCCTGTCCTCTCTATCGTTAACAGAGATGGTCTTCATTATACGCCTGTCCTCTCTATCGTTAACAGAGATGGTCTTTCATTATACGCCTGTCCTCTCTATCGTTAACAGAGATGGTCTTTCATTTTACGCCTGTCCTCTCTATCGTTAACAGAGATGGTCTTTCATTATACGCCTGTCCTCTCTATCGTTAACGAAGATGGGGTTTTCCACACTGACGTCCCTACGGTCCTCTGGGGAAAAGAGAGATGGAGAGAAAATGAGAAAGGCGGGGGAAGGAAGGGGTAGAAAAGAAGGGAAAGAGAGAGGCTTCGTTAACCAAGTTCTTATTCATCACTCATTTTGTGTTAATATTCTGTAACAGAGTAAGAAGAGAGAGATTGAGAGGTAAAAAGAGAGATAGGGGGAGGGGAGGGGAAGGGGGAGGGAGGAAGGAAGGAGAGGCAGGGAAGGAGGGAGACGCTGCGTTAACTAGGTTCTTATTCATCCGTTTGTCTTTATATTCTGTAATGGAGTAAGAATAGAGAGATGGAGGGAAAAAAGAAGAGAGAGAGAGGGGGGGGAGAGGGAGGGAGAGAGAGGGAGAAACGGGGTGGGTGGGTGGTGGCGGAGGAGACGCAAGGGATGGAGGGGGGTGGGGGGGGGGGGCGGAGAGGCTGCGTGAACCCGGTTCTTATTCACCCGTTTGTCTTTTATATATCTGCAACAGAGAGCCAAAGCTACCCCCAGGACGTGTTTATCCAGGGGGGGGAACATCCTGATTGAAAGCAGACGCTGCGCCTGGAGGTGATAGCTGACTCCTTAATGCCTCGGACCTGCCTTTGGGGACAGCTTCGGCTGGAACCACTGGCGACACGCCCTGGATAAAGGGTCGATTTATTTTGTATCATGTTTACTTTCGTCTCCCGGTATAACATATGCGCTGGCTCTGTCTTCCTAGGCATACATCCCCCCCCCCCCCTTCCCCCACTCTCCCTTTTTTTTTTTTTTTTTTTTTTTTTTTTTTTTTAGTGCACACACGTGTTGGGTGCCGGAGATCAAACAAACCACGCAAGTCAAAGATCCTGCAACCGTTAATTGGGGTCCTTGATTTCATTATGCAGGAATGAAAAGGAAGTATGATTTTTTTAAATATAGTATTATATCGGCCTTTGTATTTGTTGCTTACAGCCTGGCCGCCAAACACAGCGCCATTGATCTCGGTCAGATTTCATGGACAATGCAAACACACACACACACACACACACACACACACACACACACACACACACACACACACACACACACACACACATCCGCTGAACGTCATATCCAAAAATAGAATAAGCTGCCTAAATTTTGGCTAAAAAAAAACAAAACCCAATCACGTTGTATGGCATTGTGTTCTGTTGTGTTGTTTTGCGGCGATGTTTTGCGTTGCGTTGCGTTGCGTTGCGTTGAATTCTATTGTATTCTGTTGTATTCTGTACTTCAGCCAAGAGCCAAGTGGAAATTGGGCTGTTTTTTCACATTGCCACATCCTGCGTTACCCTTTTTTTTTTCTATTCTGTGTGCAGGTGCATCTGTTTATCAGCTGTATGTTTGTTGGAAGTTTATTTTCTTTCTTTTTTCTTTCCTTCCTTACTCCACTTTCTCTTCTATTTTTTCACCTTTCCTGCTCCTTTCTTTCTTTCTTTTCTTCCTTAATTCCGTGTTTTCTTTCGTTTCTGTTGCTCTTCCTTGCCTTTTTTCGTTTTTTTTAATCGTTTCTTTCATATATATATATATATATATATATATATATATATATATATATGATTATAAATTACAGATAGATAGATAGATAGATAGATAGATAGGCAGCTGTGGAAGTGTGTGTTGCTACTTTTTTTTCTTCCTTTCTTTCTTCCTTTCTTCATTTCCTTCCTTTCTTCCTTATTCCTTTCTTATCTGAACTGTTTTCTCCTACTTATATATTAGACGAATCTAAAATACTTTTGTTTAGGAAAAAAAAAAAAGTTCCGACGTTACTACATCATCAAATAAGACTTTTATTTGGTAGCACAGAGAGAGCGAAGTATTCCATTTTTACACAGTTTAAGACGTATTTGTAAAATGTACCCCTCAACGTCAGTGTGAAGATTAGTGACAAGAATGACCCTCTGCCCCCCGCCACCCCCCCACGCCCCCCCTCCACTCCCCTCCCCCCATGGAAGCTCATTAGAAGTTGAAACGTTGCTCCTGTGGTATTGGTTTTGGTGGGACAGAGCGTAAAACAGGGGTGCTGTGTTGGGGGAATCGTGTTGAGTCTTCACACACCGTGGTGGATCGAAGTGGACGGGAAGAAATGTTCTTATATCTGGAGATGCAGGTGTATGTAATTCAGTTTCCCAAACGGTCAAAAAGGCCATACAGTCCTTGAGGGGTAATCACACGAGACTTCACAGAAGAAGACTTAACGCTATTGGCTGTCAAGTCGAAGAAGGATAGTAGACTGAGATTGCTTGGGAATTTTTTTTATTCGGATTCACTCCTCAAAGGGCCACAAGGACCAGCTTACACAGCAAAGGAGCAGTTACAGATGACCTCGTGATCTGCACCTAACCCCATTTAAAAAAAAAGGATCTCTCTCTCTCTCTCTCTCTCTCTCTCTCTCTCTCTCTCTCTCTCTCTCTCTCTCTCTCCAGTGCTGTTGATGATTATCTAATTATCTATGACTTATGATTGTTTATATGATTTTTTTTTATCTAATTATTACTTCTTTCTTGCTTCTCTATTTTTTTGTTTTTTCTTTCATTCATTTTCTTTCTTTCTTTCTTTCTTTCTTCTTCTCCTCCTCTTTCTTCTTTTTTCCATTTTCTCTCATTCTTTTTACTATTTTTTGGGTCGTTTGTTAATGTGTTTTTTTCTTCCAAAGTACCACCAGAAAAAAAGAGTTGTTCATCCATTCTTTCATTCGTTCACCCATTCTCTCTTGAATAATTATCATGTGCACATATATGATATGTGTGTATGCATGCTTTCGTGCATGCATTTGTTGGGGGTGGGATGTGTGTATGTGTGGTTGTGTGGGTGGGGGTGAAATAAAAAGAAAAACTTATCGTCATATCACGTTAGTGGCGACTGAACGATCAGAAAAACGTCTTGGTCTCAGTGGTAGCGATCCGCGATCGCAAAAAAAAAACAACACCCCAGACAAGTCATACACCTCAGTGGATCGGAGACGCCTAGCCCCGTCTCTCCTCCCCTATACCCTGATAGCCCCCCAACCCTCACTCCCCGACCCCACACACACACACACACACGCATCTACCCCCACCCCACCGGCTCCCCAGTCTTCAATCCCCGGGCCAGTGCAGGGAGCAGGCAGTCTGCTGAGCAGCCGCACCATTGGGCGACCTTGCAGACACACGTCCCCAGTGGCAGAGACACATCAGGAGACCCACGTCATCTTGTTTCAGCTCCAGACGCTTCATAGAGTCGCTCTGTCGAGCGCCTGTCGGGCGCAGTTTAATTAATGGCTGATTTTGAGCGACGGACTAAAGGCGAAGGAGGGCGAGATCGTTTGTCAAGTGGAAAAAGAAAAAGAAAAAGAAGCTGGAATCTGGAGAAAGTGTTTGAGAGTAAAGGGATGAATGGGAACGAGTGAAGGGAAAGGGGGTGGATTTTGTGTTGGTTTTTGTGTGTGTTGGTGTTGTTGTTGCTGTTTTGGGGACGGGTCGGGTCGTGATCGGTGGGAATGGGGAACAAACACAGGTGAAAATCTGAGGTCTGACGTGTCGCACAGTTTGCTGGAAAGTCAGAATAGATTGTATGAATCTTTAATTAAACGATGTGTCAGTTTCAGTTTCAAGGAGGTGTCAAAATATGCGGACTAATCCATATACGCAACACCACATCTGCTTCGAAAATGCCTGACCAACGCGCTGGTTAGGTACTGAGAGCCCAGCATAGGTTAGGTACTGAGAGCCCAGCATAGGTTAGGTACTGAGAGCCCAGCATAGGTTAGGTACTGAGAGCCCAGCATAGGTTTGTGTAAAACATTAACATAAAACGAAATTAGATAATCAAAGAAAATAGACAAATTAGTAAATACACTGAAATATGGTATAAAAAAAGAGACAAAAAAACAACAAACAAACAAAAAAC
>NC_134876.1:69919217-69921717 GCF_041734735.1 Babylonia areolata | reverse complement strand
GTTTTGTTTTTTTCTTATGTGTGTGGAGGAAAGGGGAGAGATGTGTTCATATACGTTGTTGGTGTGTGGGGGAGGGTAGAAGTTAGGATTCTGTTTCTGGTTCTGGTGGGGGAGGGTAGAAGTTAGGATTCTGTTTCTAGTTCTGGTGGGGGAGGGTAGAAGTTAGGACTCTGTTTCTAGTTCTGGTGGGGGAGGGTAGAAGTTAGGATTCTGTTTCTAGTTCTGGTGGGGGAGGGTAGAAGTTAGGATTCTGTTTCTAGTTCTGGTGGGGGAGGGTAGAAGTTAGGAGACTGTTTTTAGTTCTGGTGGGGGAGGGTAGAAGTTAGGAGAAGTTAGGACTGTTTCTAGTACTGGTGGTGGAGGGTAGAAGTCAGGACTGTTTCTAGTTCTGGTGGTGGAGGGAAGAAGTCAGGACTGTTTCTAGTTTCTAGTTCTGGTGGGAGAGGGTAGAAGTTAAAACTGTTTCTAGTTCTGGTGGGAGAGGATAGAAGTTAGGACTGTTTCTAGTTCTGGTGGGAGAGGATAGACGTTAGGACTGTTTCTAGTTCTGGTGGGGGAGGGTAGAAGTTAGGACTGTTTCTAGTTCTGGTGGGGGAGGGTAGAAGTTAGGACTGTTTCTAGTTCTGGTGGGGGAGGGTAGAAGTTAGGACTGTTTCTAGTTCTGGTGGGGGAGGGTAGAAGTTAGGACTTTTTTTTTTAGTTCTGGTGGGGGAGGGTAGAAGTTAGGAGAAGTTAGGACTGTTTCTAGTTCTGGTGGGGAGGGTAGAAGTTAGGAGAAGTTAGGACTGTTTCTAGTTCTGGTGGGGGAGGGTAGAAGTTAGGACTGTTTCTAGTTCTGGTGGGGAGGGTAGAAGTTAGGAGAAGTTCGGACTGTTTCTAGTTCTGGTGGGGGAGGGTAGAAGTTAGGACTGTTTCTAGTTCTGGTGGGGAGGGTAGAAGTTAGGAGAAGTTCGGACTGTTTCTAGTTCTGGTGGGGGAGGGTAGAAGTTAGGACTTTTTTTTTTTAGTTCTGGTGGGGGAGGGTAGAAGTTAGGACTGTTTCTCGTTCTGGTGGTGGAGGGTAGAAGTTAGGACTGTTTCTAGTTCTGGTGGGGGAGGGTAGAAGTTAGGACTGTTTCTAGTTCTGGTGGGGGAGGGTAGAAGTTAGGACTGTTTCTAGTTCTGGTGGGGGAGGGTAGAAGTTAGGACTGTTTCTAGTTCTGGTGGGGGAGGGTAGAAGTTAGGACTGTTTCTAGTTCTGGTGGGGAGGGTAGAAGTCAGGACTGTTTCTAGTTCTGGTGGTGGAGGGTAGAAGTTAGGAGAAGTTAGGACTGTTTCTAGTTCTGGTGGTGGAGGGTAGAAGTTAGGAGAAGTTAGGACTGTTTCTAGTTCTGGTGGGGAGGGTAGAAGTTAGGACTGTTTCTAGTTCTGGTGGGGGAGGGTAGAAGTTAGGAGAAGTTAGGACTGTTTCTAGTTCTGGTGGGGAGGGTAGAAGTTAGGACTGTTTCTAGTTCTGGTGGGGAGGGTAGAAGTTAGGACTGTTTCTAGTTCTGGTGGGGGAGGGTAGAAGTTAGGACTGTTTCTAGTTCTGGTGGGGAGGGTAGAAGTTAGGACTGTTTCTAGTTCTGGTGGGGGAGGGTAGAAGTTAGGACTGTTTCTAGTTCTGGTGGGGGAGGGTAGAAGTTAGGACTTTTTTTTTTTTAGTTCTGGTGGGGGAGGGTAGAAGTTAGGACTGTTTCTAGTTCTGGTGGGGGAGGGTAGAAGTTAGGAGAAGTTAGGACTGTTTCTAGTTCTGGTGGGGAGTGTAGAAGTTAGGACTGTTTCTAGTTCTGGTGGTGGAGGGTAGAAGTTAGGAGAAGTTAGGACTGTTTCTAGTTCTGGTGGGGGAGGGTAGAAGTTAGGACTGTTTCTAGTTCTGGTGGGGGAGGGTAGAAGTTAGGACTGTTTCTAGTTCTGGTGGGGAGGATAGAAGTTAGGACTGTTTCTAGTTCTGGTGGGGGAGGGTAGAAGTTAGGACTGTTTCTAGTTCTGGTGGGGAGGGTAGAAGTTAGGACTGTTTCTAGTTCTGGTGGGGGAGGGTAGAAGTTAGGACTGTTTCTAGTTCTGGTGGGGGAGGGTAGAAGTTAGGACTCTGTTTCTAGTTCTGGTGGGGGAGGCTAGAAGTTAGGACTGTTTCTAGTTCTGGTGGGGAGGGTAGAAGTTAGGACTGTTTCTAGTTCTGGTGGGGGAGGGTAGAAGTTAGGACTGTTTCTAGTTCTGGTGGGGAGGGTAGAAGTTAGGACTCTGTTTCTAGTTCTGGTGGGGGAGGGTAGAAGTTAGGACTGTTTCTAGTTCTGGTGGGGAGGCTAGAAGTTAGGACTTTTTTTTTTAGTTCTGGTGGGGAGGGTAGAAGTTAGGACTGTTTCTAGTTCTGGTGGGGGAGGCTAGAAGTTAGGACTGTTTCTAGTTCTGGTGGGGGAGGCTAGAAGTTAGGACTTTTTTTTTAGTTCTGGTGGGGGAGGGTAGAAGTTAGGACTGTTTC
>NC_134876.1:69909217-69911717 GCF_041734735.1 Babylonia areolata | reverse complement strand
GTTCTACAAACTCATGGACTGCATCAACCATCTCTGGAACAGTGTTCATTAATTGAAAGGCACCCCTGCCAGACGGTCACCAGAGACAAAGGCCGCAGAAGGGGATCATGTCATAACAAAACGATCGTCTCCACACACCAAAAAAATCGGTGGAACTCTGACCTGGCTCCTGACCGAACGAGAAAAATGGTTTCTGCAAAATGGACTGGATTTGATTGCTCGCTGAAAGAGAAGGATAGTTTCTGGAAGAGGGAGAAAAAATCGACTTGGTGGTTGGAGTGATGATATGACTGGGTGGTTGGAGTGATGATATGACTAGGTGGTTGGAGTGATGATACGATTGTTGGGTGGATGAGCAGGATGCTTATGCTGGAGGTGTATTTGTTTTGGAAGCTGGTGTCGTAGGGGCCTGCTCTGTCAGTGTCAGCAGTGCGGGGCGGTGATAAGAGGGCGGTTCCATTAGATGTCAACCGCCATGTGCGCTCTGCTTCGTAACCTGTGCTTTCGCAACCAGACATCCGACCTCCACACTGCTTTTTAGGCGTCTCAATTTTTGTGTGTGGACAGAGACTGGAAGAGGGAGAAAGGTGTGTGTGGAGAGGAGGAGGGGGGGACAGCGGAGAGTGGGGTGGTTGGCATCATCCAGCAGAATCAGCTTACAGGGACTGGGGTGGGTGAGCTGTACCAGGCAATCAGGCGATGGTTCCAGAGGAGGGGGCTGATTCATTTCACTACTCTACTTAATTACCGCCCGTCTCTCCACGGGTCAGGGGAGAGGGGCCACGAGGACATCTCTGGACAATTGTGCCTTGTGAAACCCGACCCACTTCATGTGGGCCTCGTGTTGAAACTGCTGCATATCATTTGATGTCAAACCTGGAATGGATTGTGAATGAGTTTTTATTTCTATTTTTTAATCTTTTTTGTTTGTTTGTTTGTTTTAACCGCGATCACGTTCGACAACTCTCGTGACAAATCAACTGGATGGAGGCAGGAGGAAGCTGTCAGTGACGGGTTATAAGAACGGTAGAACTGTATACCACTCACACTGCACTCTACCGTCAACTCCTCAAAGCAACTCCATGGAGAACTTCAGGCGCAAAAGTCTGGAAATCATCCGGCGTAAAAGCATAGACAGTCAAAGAAGAAAGAGCATAGACAGCTACAGGAAAGGAGGAGGAGACACCCGATCGGTGGGGTTCCGGGTGGATGGCCAGTACCTGTACCCCGGGTCGGACGATGGCTTGTACCCGTACACGGATCAGCACAACAGTTATTTCTCAGGCCTGTCCTCTGCCGACCCCGTTGATTTCTCTCTGTCTGTGCCGCTCTTTGAGGGACAGCGGAACTCCAGCAGTCTCTACAGGTGAGTTCTTCCTACTGTTGTCTTCTTTTTTCTTTCTCGTGCAACGAAGGTTCTTTCTTTTCTTTTCAAACTCTGTTCCAACAATCCGTTTTCACATAAAAACGCTTTCATACTCAAGGAGGAGACGAAACTACACAGCTAAACTTCAATAGTGAATGGCAAAATGTGGTGACAAGATCCTCGGATCATTGAGAAGAATGGGGGGGGGGGGGGGGGGTCCTTGGCGACAAACCTGTGCAGGCCGATAAACATACATATATTACATTGCACACACACACACACACACACACACACACACACACACACACACACACACACACACACACACACACACACACACACACACACACACACACACACACACACACACACACACACACACACACACACACACACACACACACACACACACACACACACACACACACACACACACACACACACACACACACACACACACACACACACACACACACACACACACACAGCGGCACATACTTACATGATCATATACCGATATGAATACATTCTTACAAACATGCATGTGCCGTTGTGATTGTTACTGTTAGTGTGTTATATGTATGACGACCGTCATCACCGTTATGGCTTCCTGCGGCCTCTGTAGTCATCTGGGCAATGACACGACATGAATGTAATTCAATCGTCATAGTCGTCATCGTTGTTTTTGTTGTTTTTGTTGCTGCTGTTGTTATTGTTTTGTTTTTGTTGCCACTCTCTAAAAGTTGTTGTTTTTTTTTTCAAATAAAAAAAGATAATGTTACCCATCTCTTGAGTCAAATTCATTGGTTGTCCACCCAGTACCAAAGTTCAGTACAAAGTTGGAATATTAGCTTATCGCCGCTTCGAAGGTTCTCTCCAGTCTTACCTATCTTCTGTCTGTCCTTGATATTCACACTCCTTCCCGTTCTCGTTGGTCTTCTGGAGAAAAAAACTCTTTCGAGTCCCCAGTCTCTTCAAAGACTTTTGGTCAAAGGGGATTTCAGCATCAAGTGTCTTCTGTTTTGAATTCTCTTCCTCTGGATATCCGTCACTTAGCAACTCTGACCTCTTTCAAAACAAAAGGAAAAACCTGTCTATTGAAAATGGCCTTTGGATGTGACGAAGCATGGCCCT
>NC_134876.1:69899217-69906717 GCF_041734735.1 Babylonia areolata | reverse complement strand
ACACACACGCGCACGCACGCACGCACGCGCACTTAGACAGACACGCACTCACCCACCTACCACCCTTCCCCCCTCCATCCCCCCTCAACCCCCCTCCCACACACAGTGAAACTTTCATGTTCATGCACACTGGGTTTTGTTCCAAAAAACGGACCAAATCAGTTTACCTTTAATACTTAGATATACTGTATCAGAACTTCAAGATGAATAGGATTGGGGGGAAAGAAAAATCTGATCACATATTTATGGGGGAAAAAATCTATGAGCAAAGGGCAACGGAAACAGATGCTCAGACAGATAATGAAAGAGATGTGGAGATGGGTTTGAATGATTTTATTTTTACTTTCAACATATATATACAGTATAACTGTGCAAATACAGGGAGATGCGGTGATAAGCTCATTGAAGAAATAAAAAAGAATGACCATAACTTTCGAAGGCTTTATCGTACACCGACATTTTTTTTTCTTTCATGAAATCTACCTTTGTTGCTGAAAATGAAACCCATGCGTTTGCACCGTTGTACACAGGCATTTTTTTTCTTGGCCGTATTTAAAACGTGTATTTTCAGTTTGCGTTTCTGGAACCATTGTATTACATTTTGCTGCGTTCCATTCATGTTTCCGTTGTGTAAACAATATACAAAAAAGAAATCTACATCTTTCTGTAGACCATTGGAAGAGTCCAATGTCAAAGCAGCATCATCCGCATTCAGTCAAAGAAAGAGGCGAACATACAGGTGAATGGCTGATGCGTGTGGTGCCCCTTTATCTGTAAGAATTTTATTTCAATCATTATATCAAATAAACACAAACTAGTGGCGTAGTTGCAGCTACAATGGCAGTAAAAGCAGCTGAGACAGCAACAGTAGTAGTTTGTATTAGTGGCTGCTGCTGCTGCTTGTGCTGCTGACGGTAATGATGATGATGAATCATGACGATGGTCGTGGTGAAAATGATAGTAATAATGATGATGATGATAGTGGTGATAATGATGATGATGATGATGACGACGAGGACTACGACGACGACGATGATGATGATGATGATGATAACGGTGATAATCGTATCCAGTTCCATCTTTCAACAATCATGCACATAGCCCTCCCCCTGACTCGCTCCACAAGGTGAGAGCTCTCAGGTTTCCGTGGTGACCACTGGCCCCCCCCATCACGTGACCTTCCCATCACTCACGGACACCAGCGCCGCCTGCCACAAGAAGGGCGTCATTCTATTAGTCTGTCACAGCGGGGCTGACAGAGTAATGGTTCCTGACTACATTTAGCCCCCCCTCCCGACACCCCACCCACCCCCTACAGCCCCGCCCCCTTCTTCCTGAAACCACCTGTCTGCCGTAACGAGGGAGGAGAAAATGAATTAATTACTGGGTGCGCAATTCACTACCCCATGGATACCCTTGACGGACTGCTACCGGCTGGATGGACTGCGCAGGGGAAACGTGGGTGGGGAACAGAATGACGTAAAAGACGCTACGCCATGGTTTTGTTCTGAAGTCTCTCTGGGAAGACGGACAGTAAAGTCAGCATCGCAATGTGGACCGACCGATAATCAACGTGACGCAATAAGTTGAACGTCATGTTGCAAAAATGGCTGCGAGTGACGTCAAATTTCAAGCACGTGATCTCTCCTGGTTCCATTTTCTAAGCTGAAATTGTCCCCCAAGCGCTAAATGGTAGATTGAATTTACGTGACAGATGTATCTTTCTCTCTATTTTTTTTTCTGAAGAGTCAGACTGTGTTCGACTTTATTGTTAATGACACCTACCGACACTGAGGTCAGGGCGCGGGACGTCTGTCTGAGACACGTGGTTCGGATCCCAGCAGCGGCCGGTGGGTTGAGGATGACGGACGATCTGACCAGTTTGTCGGGTTAACATTGTGTGCAAACGTAGGAATGCGCTGACCCCGATCCCGTGGGTACGCAGAGACAGACATACAGGCATACAGAGAGAGAGAGAGAGAGAGAGAGAGAAAACGAACGAACGAAATTTTATTTTACCAGGGTATTGAGATAAGCATAGTGACAAGAATGCTTTTTTCTACCCAGCCCAGGGGTACAAAACTAACTAAATAAATGAATAAATAAATAAGAAAAAGAAACGCACAAGAAAAAATATACAGAAAATTCACATCAGAAGCGAGGAAGAGAGAGAGAGAGGACAAGACAATACAAGACAAGACAAATGGTTCATTGTACATCGGCCTCAGGCCATTACAAACACATGGGAAGGGGGCGGGGTGGGGGGTGGGGTGGAGGGGGCGTTGGGGCGCAGGGTCTGGTGCGGTCGGGGGTCGGGGGGTGGGGTCGGAGGGGTAGAGAGACAGACAGACAGACAGACAGACAGACAGAGAGAATCGATAACGAATTTGTTTAATGAGGGGAGTGGAATAAGCATGCGTGCTTCTTTACATCCAGCCCTCAGGACAAAAAGGGAAAATAAAATTTCCATAATCAACAAGAGGAACAAAACAAGTGGATAAGAGAGAGAGGGTGGGAGAGAGAGGGTGGGGGGTGAGAGAGAGAGAAGCAACTTGACATTATCAAGAAAATAATAATAAAAGAGAAGACAATAATAAAGAGAGAAACACGCATATTAACAAAAGGAGAAGAATACACACAGACACACACACACACACACACACACACACACACACACACACACACACAGAGACACACACACAGACACACACACAGACACAGACACACACACACACACACACACACACACACACACACACACACACACGATAAATAACAAACTGAAATGAACACAGGAACGGAAAAACAAAACAAAAACCAAAAAAAGAAGAAGAAGAAAAAAAAAAACACGTAAAAACGTTACGAGGACAAGAGAGAAAGATAGATACTCAAGAAAGATAAGTAAAAGAAAGAAAGTATCATGGTTATCAGTTGTTGCCCTATCGTGGCCCTTGTGAAAAACTATACCACACGGCGTCAGCCACACTTCTTCTCCCGAACCATTTATCAAGAGAGAGAGAGAGAGAGAGAAAGAAAAAAAAAGAGAAAAAAACAATATCCAAACATATCTGTTCAGTTAATTCTATGAATAATATTCTCTCTGTCTCTCCCTCTCTCTTCGACATAGATTCCGTGTGTGCTTCTCTTTCTGTGTGTGTGTGTGTGTGTGTGTGGGTGGGTGGGTGGGTGCGTGTGGGTGTGGGTGTGTGTCAAGTCAAGATTTTATTTCATGACGGTAAATTGAATAAGCAATAATTGCTTTTTTACATCAAACCGTCAATTTAAAAAAGAGAGAGAGAGAAAAAAATACAGGAGGAGAAAGAGAGAGAGACAGAAAGAGACAGAGAGACAGAGACAGAGAGAGAGAAAAAACAAGCAGATGAAAAGCAACAACAACAAACAAAATGAATATACATATACAAGAACATTGTGATAATGAAATACACACTTACATTCTGATAATGAAATACACACTTACATTTCTATTTCACACACACACACACACACACACACACACACACACACACACACACACATGAACACAAATGTTCGGACACAAATACACCATGCCCATCCCATTCACGTGCACATATTCCCTCATATACTACAAAATCCTTGCCAACACAAGCATGTACAAAACATTTCACAATTGATAAAAGAAGTATTAGACTAATAGATCAAGAATAAGAATTGTTTTACTTTTTTATATCTTTTTCAATCAGGTGATTCTGATTCTTCAGATTTTTCATAAACATGTTCTTATTCACGATACTTTTTAGAGTGAGTGGAAGATTATTCCATAAATTGCCACCAGAATATAGAAAGCTGGATTTGAAAAGGTCGTTTCTTGTTCTGGGTATGCAGAGCATTTGGTTGTGTCTCTGTTCATTAGTTCTGAAGCATTTCCATACATAACATTATGCATACATTTCGGGTCAGGGAGCTCGATTTCAACAATACTATTTTCAGTGCTCTTTTATACATACGGTGAATAAATTTCATGTTTGAGAGGCTACAGCTGTCCCATAAAGTCGACGTATAATCGATTACTGGCAGAATGTGTGCACAGAAGAAGAGCTCTCATGAATGGACATTGAGGATCTTTTAAATTATTGCTAGCTGAAGTATTCTATTGGAGAGACGTTTACTTAAGTACTTCGTATGATCAGTCCAAGATAGACCTTTCTCAATAATAACACCTAGAATTTTATGTGAATCAACCTCTTCAATTCTATTGATGTCTAGGAACAGTGGTTTGAAGGGATGTTTCATTCTTTGTCTTTTTTGTCGTGTACATACATACATGCACTTCGTTTTCGGAGTTCTTAAGGACATGTGATTCAATCGTGTCCATTCGCTAAGTTGGAGTTCATCAGTCAGTTTACATACGTCTGAATCGATCGACTGTAAGGATGTGTTTTCTGCAAACATTTCACATTTACATTTCTTATAACAAGGTAAGTCATTAACATAAGTGGAGAATAAAACTGGCCTTATGATGGATCCCTGTGGTACTCCATATTTGATAGATGTAAAATTTGAGGTTTGATTATTTACTGTTATTAACTGTTTCCTGTCAGAAAGAAAAGATTGTATAAGGTGAGTATACTCTGGTGGTAATTGATGTCGTTGTCAAAGAGATAAGAATATAAAGATTTTTGCAAGCGTTTTTCAATGGGTTTTGACAGAGTTGACAAGACAGATATTGGTCTATAGTTTGGTGGGTTAGAAGAATCACCTGATTTGTACAGTGGAATGACTCTAGAATTTTGAAGGCAAACATTTCTTATTGATACACAAATTATAAAATATTTCAGAGTATCTACAATAACAGGGGAAGAAAGCTTTAATATCCGTCCATCTAACCCGTCCAAATCACGTGTGCCAGATTGTGTCAGTTGTGACAGACTTTGACTTACATCCAAGACAGTTATTGGTTGAATACTGAACGGAACATGAATGTTCTTTGAATGAATATATTGTTTTAGAATACAGGTCATTTTCACTGGTCCTATCGCTTGATATAATTTTTTCAGCAGTGGTTGCAAAATGATTATTTAACTGATTTGCTGTTACATCAATGTGTGTGTGTGTGTGTGTGTGTGTGTGTGTGTGTGTGTGTGTGTGTGTGTGTGTGTGTGTGTGTGTGTGTTTGAGGAGCACTATAGAGATTCCCAGTTATTGTTATTCACGAAAGCAGGACAGACCATCAGAGGGAAAGAAAGATAAAGATAAAGAAGACGGGAAAGAAAGAAAAAAAAGGAAAAAATGAGAAGAAAAGAAAGTAGAAAGATAAACAGTGGAGAAGAACGAAGCCCACACACCCACCCACCCCCCCCCACCCCCCACACACACACACACACACACACACATACACACACATGTGCACACGTGCGCACACCCCCTCCCCATCACACACACACACACACATAGACACAGAGAGAGAGAGAGAGAGAGAGAGAGAGAGAGAGAGAGAGAAAGAATTTTTTTAAACAAAAGGAAGAAGCAAGTAAACAAAGAAGGAAGGGAAAAAAACCCACCCAATCAACACAGACTTGGAGAAGGGCAGAGCAGAGCAGCAGAGCAGAGCAGAAGTGGGCCTTACATAAGCCCCAAACTAGGCTAGTCACTGTCTGTGAGCGGAAGTCTGCCGCAAAGGGAAGGTGAGATTGAAACAACAAAAACGATTCCAGAGAGTTACGTGCAACTCACCATCCATCTTCAACTAGCTGGGTGGATTTCTGTCTTCTTTTTTTTTCTTCTTTTTTTTCTTCTTCTTCCTTTTCAGGAATCTGGCACTGAAACTAGAAGAAACTAGCTGGCATTGTGGAGCAGTGGGTGTGGAATGTTTTTTTGGCAGCGTAGATTCTTGGGTTTGAACCTCCTATAGTGGTTTTGTTGTTGTTGTTGGGTTTGTTTTGTTTTGGGGGTTTTTGTTTGTTTGTTTTGTTGTTGTTGTTTTTTTTTTTTGGGGGGGGGTTGTTGTTGGTGTTGTTGTTGGGTTTGTTGGTTTTTTTTGACGGGGTTTTGTTGTTGTTGGTACCCCCGAAAGCGGAGTATGGCTGCCTACATGGCGGGGGTAAAAAAACGGTCATACACATAAAAGCCCACTCGCGTATATACGAGTGAACGTGGGAGTTGCAGCCCACGAACAAAGAAGAAGAAGTTGTTGTTGTTGTTGTTGTTTTCAATTTTTTTAAAGTTTTCCTCCTTTTCGTGTCTGAGTCCATGATTTGGCTGCTCATCTGCCATGGAATGTGATGCGCTGGATTAAATAAACAAAACATATTATACACAGAGATAGACAGACAGACAGATCGACAAACAGACAGACATACACACTGACTGACTGACTGACTGACTGACTGACTGACTTAACACTCTTAAAGTCTTCACTTTTCCACTGATTTTAACATTATGTTGTTGTTGGGAGTTTTTAATACTTTTTTGTTTACTCTCTCTCTCTCTCTCTCTCTCTCTCTCTCTCTCTCTCTCTCTCTCTCCCGTCTCTCTCTCTCTCTCTTTATTATCCTCCCCTCCCCCTCCCCCCGCACTTTACCCACTGAACCCCCTTTTCTTTTCTGTTTTTTTTTGTTTGTTTGTTTTTTAATTACAGCTGTATTTTGTTTTGTTTTACATCTTTTTCTACTCTTCTTTCTTTCTTTTTTTTTTTTTTTAATTTCTTTCTTTAAAGCCTGTCTCCCTTCCTTCATATCATCATTCTTTCCTTTCCTTCTCTTCCTCCACCTCTCTCTCTGCTCATCATTCTCTTACTGTTGCAAAGTGTGAAAGTCAACATGTTTTTGTATGTGTCGCTGTTGCAAACGGAACTCCAGCAACAGCCAAGGCGAGAGAAACACACTGACCAAAAATTAACTGCCTGTCACATATCATCGCACCCAGAAATGATGATGGAGGGTTTTCGGAGGGAGGAGGGGAAGGGCAGGGGAGAGGGAGAGAGAGAGAGGGGGGGGAGATATAAGGGAGAAAGGAGGGTGGAAATGACCGATATATCTGGAAGGTGCGGGGTGGGGGGGGGGGGTTAGGGAGGAAGGGGGGGGGGGGGGGGGAGGGAGAAGTTTGCCAGCGCATACCTGTGGAAGAGCTGCACTGGTTGGCCAGGAAGGGATGGCATGACTGCGCATAGGTCAGATTTAAGTGACATCAGGAGGGAGATGCCTGTGGCCTTTCCTTCTCTGGGCCTGCGTCCGTCTGGGTGTGTGTGTGTGGGGGGTGGGGGTTGGGGGGGGGGGGGTTTGGGGGGGGATATTTCTGCAACAAGGCATGATCTTGACTCTTAAGTGTAAGAGGGAACGTACGAACGAACGAACGAACGATGTCTCTTTAATGAAGAAAGTGGAATTGTTATATATATATATATATATATATATATATATATATATATATATATATAACATCCAGCCCCCAGGTAAAGAGGAAATGTTCACACACACACACATACACACACACACATACACACACACACATACACACACATAC
>NC_134876.1:69886717-69896717 GCF_041734735.1 Babylonia areolata | reverse complement strand
TTTTTCTTTCTTTCTTTCTTTCTTTCTTCGTCTCCTCTTCCTTCTCACCCTTCACCTCCCCATCTCTCAAAATTTATCTTTTCCTTCATCTCTACTGCAGGCTAGGTAGGTACGTTTGCAGCCGTCGTTCTGTTTCGTTTGTCCGAATGCTGTCGCGCACACATGGAATCTGCTGGGTCTACTGTTCTGTCTACTGAACTGTGTTCTCACACGCACACAGACTACTCGTTCATTATACTTAAAGTTGATTCAAACATGAAAAACGTGCATTCGAGCGACGGTTATTTGGCATTTTGCATAAACTGAAGAACGCACACACACACACACACACACACACACACACACACACACACATTTACACGCATATATTCACACACACACACACACACACACACACACACACACACACACACACACACACACACACACACACACACACACAACTTATTCTCTTTTCTTGTGCATTTAATTTCACCAGTTAACAGCATCTTTTCACTCTTCAATCCATCAAAGTCTCTGTGTTCATTCAGTCTGTAAATCTCTTTTGGCTGCCGTGAAGTAAGATGAATGAGCTGACGAACAACTGAAAAGCTCGCAAACATTTTGTTTTCTTTTTCCTTTCTTCTTCTTCTTCTTCTTCTTCCTCTTTTGTGGGGGTGTGGAGGGTGGGGGTTGCACGGGGGGGGGGGGGGGGGGGGGGGGGGGGGGGGTAATTTATTTGGGTAGAGGTAGCAGGAAGAGGCAGCTTGATTTTTTGTCAATTTTTTGTTTTGTTTTGTTTTGTTTAGGCTTGTTTCGATTTTTATTTTAGATTTTTGTTGATGGTCGTGGTGGTGGTTTGGGTGTTGGTGGTAGTAGAGGTGGTTTGGGTGGTAGTGGTGGTGATGGTGGTGGTGGTGGTTTGGGTGGAGATGGTGGTGGTGGTGGTGGTGATCGTGCTGGTGGTGGTGGTGGTGATGGAGATGGTGGTGGTTTTGGTGGTAATGGTCGTGGTGGTAGTGGCAGTGGTGGTGATAGTGGTGGTGGTGGCGTCGTTGGTGTTGTTGTTGTATTGCTTTCTTTACAAAGTCAGTAGTAAACTGACTCTTCTAGTCATTCTGCCTCACTTAGTTTGCCCGGTATTTTTACAAAATCGAGTCTGCGCGCGCGCAAGTGTGTGTGTGTGTGTGGGGGGGGAGAGATGTGGGAGGGGGTGTGGAGGTGTGGGATGGGGTGTGTGTGTGTGCTCAACATTGTAATGGGTCAGAAGGCCTTCTACAATAAAAACATTCCTTTTCTGCCTCACTCAGTTCGTCAACTGATGCGCTTTCAAAGGGTATACCCCCTTCACCCTCTCTCATCGAAAACTGAGTATGGCTGCCCACATGGTGAACTAAAAACGGTCTTGCAAGTAAAAGAGAGAGAGAGAAAAAAAAAGCTCAGTCGCAGATAAAAGGGAAATAAGAGATGCCGTCTAAAAACGTAGAGAAGAATAATAAGGCCCACCACCCTCCCAAATACACATTCACTCTCTCTCTCTCTCTCTCTCTCTCTCTCTCTCTCTCTCTCTTTCACACACACACACACACACACATGCACTTCCTCACACACACACACGCATACACACATGCGAGCGCGCGCACACACACACACACACACACACACACACACACACACATCAGCACTAAGTGGTGTACGAGGAGTGGTTTAGAAGCATGGCATAATTTGTTCAACTGATATCATCAATTTTCTTGTACGGGTCCATCCTACGCACTGAAACGGGTTTCAAGAACTGGAAACACTCAAATGCAGAAACAACAACAACAACAAAAAATGTCCACATGGAATGTAAACAAGTAATCATTCTTCCCGTACTGTGTTTCTTCCCACATGTGTAGATGGCCTTCTGGCCATACACCTGTTCCACAAACAGTTTGGAATTCAAACGCTATACTGTCGATGTCAGTTCTCTGAGATAACCTGCCCCTCCCCCACCCCCCACCCCCCTTTTCCACCCCACTCCCCGTTCATCCAATGCTCTAGAGAATATAACCCATTGTGCAATATCTCCGGTTTTGTATTTGCTGATTGCTGTTTGTTTTTTGCTGTTGGTTTGTTTGGTTTTTTGGCTTTTTTTTATAAGAATTAATTTGAGAGCATCACTGGCAGGATTTCACCAACAGCATCACTGATGTTCTATAGACAGATGGTTCCAAAGACAACATCACTGATAGTCTATAGAGTCTATAGACACAAACATTTCACCACCAACAGCACGACTGATAGTCTATTCACATTGGATTCCACCAACAGCATCACTGATAGTCTATTCACATTGGATTCCACCCACAGCATCATTGACAGTCTATTCACATTGGATTCCACGCACAGCATGACTGATAGTCTATTCACATTGGATTCCACCCACAGCATCACTGATAGTCTATTCACAATGGATTCCACCCACAGCATGACTGATAGTCTATTCACATTGGATTCCATTCACAGCATCACTGATAGTCTGTTCACACTGGATTCCACCCACAGCATCACTGATAGTCTATTCACAATGGATTCCACCCACAGCATCACTGACAGTCTATTCACATTGGATTCCACCCACAGCATGACTGATAGTCTATTCACATTGGATTCCACTCACAGCATCACTGATAGTCTATTCATATTGGATTCCACCCACAGCATCACTGATAGTCTATTCACATTGGATTCCACCCACAGCATCACTGATAGTCTATTCACATTGGATTCCACCCACAGCATGACTGATAGTCTATTCACATTGGATTCCATTCACAGCATCACTGATAGTCTGTTCACACTGGATTCCACTCACAGCATCACTGATAGTCTATTCACATTGAATTCCACCCACAGCATCACTGATAGTCTATTCACATTGAATTCCATCCACAGCATCACTGATAGTCTATTCACATTGGATTCCACCCACAGCATCACTGATAGTCTATTCACATTGGATTCCACCCACAGCATCACTGATAGTCTATTCACATTGGATTCCACCCACAGCATCACTGATAGTCTATTCACATTAGATTCCACTCACAGCATCACTGATAGTCTATTCACATTGGATTCCACCCACAGCATTACTGATAGTCTATTCACATTGGATTCCACCCACAGCATCACTGATAGTCTATTCACATTAGATTCCACTCACAGCATCACTGATAGTCTATTCACATTGGATTCCACCCACAGCATGACTGATAGTCCTGTGATGGAATGGAACAGTGAGTTGCCCTGTGGTAACGCGCCTGACTTGGAACAGACTGTGGACGGGGTCAAATTCCACAAAATGGACCGGGAGTTGTACACTCCCTTCCCCCTCCTACTGTACCTTGAGTGATGGTCTGGAACCTTGTCAACAGGATGAGGCGACAAGTCCAGGCGTCGTGTGCAGTATGTACATAACGTATGTATAAGCACCCGCGGCAACAAAATGGTTGTTCCTGGCAAAGTTCTTTTTAAAACAAAATCGACTCTGGTCGTTCAACAAACACAGTTGCAGACAGAAAAAAAAAATCATGAATAGGTGGCAATGCTGTGGCGAAGCACTTTCCACAGAAAGAGCAGTCCGAATTTCACGCAAAGCAATCTTCATGACTAATAAATAGTATACGATACATTACAATAAGTGGAGTGATGGCCTAGAGGTAACGCGTCCGCCTAGGAAGCGAGAGAGAATCTGAGCGCGCTGGTTCGAATCACGGCTCAGCCGCCGATATTTTCTCCCCCTTCACTAGACCTTGAGTGGTGGTCTGGACGCTAGTCATTCGGATGAGACGATAAACCGAGGTCCCGTGTGCAGCATGCACTTAGCGCACGTAAAAGAACCCACGGCAACAAAAGGGTTGTTCCTGGCAAAATTCTGTAGAAAAATCCACTTCGATAGGAAAAACAAATAAAACTGCACGCAGGAAAAAAAAAAAAAAAAAAAAAAAATGGGTGGCGCTGTAGTATAGCGACGCGCTCTCCCTGGGGAGAGCAGCCCGAATTTCACACAGAGAAATCTGCTGTGATAAAAAGAAATACAAATACAAATACAATACAATACAATACGATACAATACAATACAGTACGATACGATACGATAGGATTACACCGCCATTGTGACCTCATCTTTGAAGCCCGCCAGTCAGGGTTGTCCTGACACAGTAACACATCGTTCACCATCTGTCATTCTCAGCAACTTGGCATTCATTTCAACGCACAAACAAACAAGAAGAAAAAAAGGAAAGGAAAAAAAAGAAAGAAAGTTATGTGAGAAATGAAATATTTTCTGTTTATTGGTTTGTTTGTTGTGTCTTCTTTACAGGGTAGAAATAATGGGAACAACGGCTAAAGGGGAAACTTGTCCAGACTTATCAAGACATGATTTAGCGGAATAACAATTAACAGGTGCGCGATCTTGCTGTCTTTAGAATCAGCAATTGACAGCTAAAAAAAAAAACCTCTGTAACCACGCCACAAGAATTCATCACACCCGTTACATAATTTCTTCGCGCGTAGTTCCTGCAGATCGATTACGTGGCTTTTGCTGTGCCGTGGGAAGTTGCCGATCGACATTCGATCCTAACTCTGCTGTCATGGCAGGCTAGGCTGGGTGTTCCAGAACTTCAGAAAGACCGTTTCTTGACGTGTAAACTGCGACCCCAATTTTCTGGATGGCGGGAGTACCCCATCTCTCTTCACTCTTAGAAGTGCTGTCAGTCACCAGAAAAAAAAAATTGTCCTTGTTTATTGCTTGTGCTGTTCCGTTCGGAAAGAAGCCCATCTAATTCTGACCCCAGGCTGATATTTCTGCGCATAGTGTTGTCTTGAATGTTCACTGGCTCGTCAGTGTTGGTTCTTCTCTTCATTTTGGTGAATATACCCAAAACTATGCTGAATGATAGATGTAGACTAACCAGTAATCATGGTTCGAGGCCTACCAGTAATCATGGTTCGAGGCCTCGTTTCGGCATGATGTTTTATCGTTTGGAAAGACTCTTTACTCCGATTTTTCATCCAGCCAGGTGTGAAGGGGTACATGATTTCGGCTGGGGAAAGTTAAAACGGCGGAAAGAGAAGATTGGGCTCTGCCTTCCAATACCGAGTCCTTGCCACAGTGGATATGAGTTCAGTGCTCTGATGGCTGTATAAGGTTGTGGGACCTTCAACCTGTTCTAATATCCATCTCTCTCTCTCTCTCTCTCTCTCTCTCTCTCTCTCTCTCTCTCTCTCTCTCTCTCTCTCTCTTTATATATATATATATATAGCTACCCGTGGTGTAATTCTGTAGGGAAAAATCCATTTTGATTTCGTACATAAATGGTTAGCACTGCACTGCTCGACAAGCTATCCATGTGGAGAGCAGTCTAATTCCTACACCGACCAGTCTTTTATGATAAGAAACACGTGCTATACAATGAAAAACAATGCTCACAACACAGTGCAGTACAAGTGAAATGCAGTACAGTACATCGCAGAAAAATCTATGCCACACGCGAAATACAACTCTGTACAATTCATTACAAGGGAGTGGGTGTTTGTACATTTTTTTGAGTAGACATGGCAGGACGAGTGGTGGTGAAGGGAAGTGGTTCCAAAATGGGCAGCGCTGGAAACATCCACTGTTAGAATTTCTTTGCAGGAAAGAAGAAACAAGTCAGAATATTCTTACGACTCCCATTTCGTATCGTCGAAATGTTATCACCTCTGTAGCCTAATACGTTTTGTTTTAACCCACTTTGAAATGTGTCTTCCCGAGATCAAAAGATCTTAAGGATGGGGAAGAGAAAGGGTTATCCCATCACCCCCGAAAACGGAGTATGGCTGCCTACATGGCGGGGTTAAAAAAAAAAAAAACGGCCATAGACGTTAAAGCCTACTCGTGTACATATATACGAGTGAACGTGGGAGTTGCAGCCCACGAACGAAGAAGAAGGATTATCTCGTCAATTATGTCGAACATGTCAAAACACGCCAGGCGTCATTCTGCTAAGAGGGTTCCTGGGAGGGGGAGGGGGGGGGTCATGGTACAGCCGCACCGGGGACAGTGGGTGCGTTTTTTGTGTGTCATCTCTACAGTGGTGAACTATGGTAGGTGATCTCAAGAGGCGGTCTGTGGGAAGGGGCGGAGTTTAACGACCTCTCGGCTGACGCCCCAAAGGTCAAATTGCTCCGGGGACCGAAGTCTTGGCCGATCCGAAGAGCGTGGCGTGGTTGGGGAAAGGGCGAGTCCTGGCTGTCTGTTTCGGGTGGAGGTCCGCACTGACTGGTCTGTAAACGGCTGGCCTTCTTTATGGGGGCCTGGACTGGAGAGCCGAGGACAGAGGCACAATTCCCGACTTGTACTGTAGATGTAAACTGTCACGCTCACTACTCTTTGTGTGTGTGTGTGTGTGTGTGTGTGTGTGTGTGTGTGTGTGTGTGTGTGTGTGTGTGTGCGGTCCGGACATTTTAGTTGTTAGTTGGAAATCAGCCAGAAATACCAGAAACAAAGGAGACAAATGTAAGGAAGAAATGAAAGAAAGAGAGAAGAAGTGAATGAATGAATGAATGAATGAATGAAAAAAAGAAACAAAGAAGGAGAAAAACAATGCGTTGGCTTTGCTTTTTCGATCGGAGAAGTCTTTGAAATATCTTTTCATCACAGAAGATTCGAACCCACACCCTCACGGACACTGCTCTGGCAGATAAGCGTCTTAACCATTCTGTCACCTTCCTTCTCCCTCATGGCAATGGAGGATCTGGCAGCTAAGCACCTCCATCTGTAACGTAGCTTCAAACGTGACAATACCTGCAACAAAAAATGATCTCGTGTGTGCAAGATGAGGTGATAAGTTGCGTGGCCTTGGCTTGAGGGAGTGTAGGCATTGTATGAGCGAAAGTTACCGTTACATTTATCAAAAAAAAAAGTTTTTAAAGTATATCCATGTATCAAATAAGATGACGTGCAAATGCTTTTGGTTTCGATCTGAGATACTTTCACACGTAACAGGGGTCGAGCTGTCACCCATAGTGTCCGTCTGTCAGCTGTTTTCCCCTAAAGGATATAAAAAGAAAAAGACGAAAGATAAATGTAAATAGATGTACATGCTGTATGTCTGTACTCCACGTTCACGCAGATTTACGTTTCCTTTCGTCTGGGTCTAATCAAACGTCAACAGTTGTTGTTGTTTTTCTTTTCTTTATTTTTTTTTCTTCTTTGAACTAAATCGGTTTCTAAAAAACGTCCCCAAAATAGCTCACAAAAACATGTGCATTATCATTTCAGTCAGTTTTGTTTTCTTCTGTGTGTGTGTGTGTGTGTGTGTGTGTGTGTGTGTGTGTGTGTGTGTGTGTGTGTGTGTGTGTGTGTGTGTGTGTGTGTGTGTGTTTGTGTGTGTGTGTGTGTGTGTGTGTGTGTGTGTGTGTGTGTGTGTGTGTGTGTGTGCAAGGACAGGTGTATAAAGCGTCAAGTATCAGGGTTGTGTTTGTCTCATTTCACGACTTGATTGCTTGATTCAGCTTCCAAAGGACACCCCTCCAAAAATAGTCCGTAAAGATAATTATCGTCTTTATTTCAAACGGATATTTTTTATTTGTTTTGTGTTCGCCACAACAGGTGTATAAAGTGTCAAACCTCAGGGCTAAATTTTGGCCTCGACTTCATTCCACATGAAGATGTCGTTTTCTTAGTTCAGCAAAATAAACACAAAAAAAAGATACCTAACATGTTCGGTTGTCTTATATACTAATATCCTGCAATAGTAGTGTTGTTGTCCATCTTTCCTTTCCACTTTTGACCTTCAGGAAAGGTCAAGGTCACACACAATTAATGACAGAATCATTGACAAAATAGTTAGCAAATAGTAAAGAGTGGTAACTCTCTCCATTCACAAGATACACAACTTCAAGTCAGTGCTGCATATTTACCTGGGGTGCTAGCTGAATCGGTAGCATAAGTCAGCATTGACTTGAGGTTGTGTACCTTGGTGAATGGAGAAAGTTAGGTATACCACTCTTTTCTCGATCATCGAAGTCGAACTCGCAACGTTTGGTTTTGAAGTAAAATGGGCACCACGTCTTCTTGCACACACCTTCTGCCACCACTGCCCCTCGTCTTCTCCCCCTCCGTCCCCCACCCAGACCCCTCCCCCTCCCACCTCATCTCTATATCCGCTTCCTCCTCCTCTTCTCTCACAACAGGACACACACACACACACACACACACACACACACACACACACACACACACACACACACACACACACACACACACACACAGACCGCGTTTTTTTTAAGTCATGAAGAAATTGATAATCAACTATGCTAAGAGAGAAATAACTAGATACGGGAATAGATAAATAAATAAATAAATGCAGTTTTATTATTAGATAAAGAGACGAGCTTCACGTCCACTAATGACAAAACTATGTATTTGAGGTCGCACGGTGCACAGGATGCACGTACGTACAGTAACACATCGTGTCCAACGTTGATCACGAGGGGAAAAAACAGAAACACAAATCAAACAGCACTTAAAAGAAGAGAGACAGACAGACAGACAGAGAGAATGAGAGACAGAGAGAGAGGCAGAGAGAGGTAGACAGACAGAGACAGAGAGAGACAGACAGACAGAGAAACAGAGACAGACAGAGAGAAAGAGAGACAGAGAGAGACAGACAGACAGAGACAGAGAGACAGACAGACAGACTGACAGAGACAGACAGAGAGACAGACAAAGAAACAGAGACAGAGAGAGACAGAAAGAGACACACACAGAGACAGACAGGCAGACAGACTGAGAAACAGAGAGAAAGACAAACAGAAACAGAGACACAGAGAGAGAGACAGAGAAACAGGGACAGAAGAAAGACAGACAAAGACAGAGAGAGACAGACAGAGACAGAAAGAGACACACACAGAGACACAAAGAGAGACAGAGAGGGAGACAGACAGACAGACAGACAGACAGACAGAGAGATATAAGTGCAGAAACACAGGGAGAAAGAGGGAGGGGTTCGCAGAGATTGTTTTGTTGTTGATTTTGTTTGTTTGTTTGTTTGTTTGTTTGTTTGTTTATGTGTTTATGTGTTTGTTTGTTTATGTGTGTGTTTGTTTTCGTCGATGCCTCTTGCGTTTGATTTTGTGTGAATTAATCTTTTTTTTGTTGTAGTGGTAGACAGCCTTTGGTGGTAGTTTGCCATGAGGAATGCTTTCTTGCTCTTTCTCTCTTCATTTTTTTCTGTCTTCTGTGTTCCTTACTGTGTTTATTTGTTTTTATATTTGTTTTTCTTTCTTTCTTCTTTAATTTCTTTCTTTTTTTTATTTCTTTCCTTCTTTTCTCATCCGTTCCTTCTTTAACGGATTTTGTTTTCTTTCTATCTTTTCTATCTTCCTTTATAGTGTCTGTCTGTCTGTCTGGTTATTCTTTCAACTTCTTCTTCTTCTTCTTCTCGTTCATTAGATAGATACTCCAGTCTCTGTGATGTAGGCATGTAGAGCTGTAGAGCTTTCGGGTATTCTTTCTTTCCACTTCTTCCACACACCCCACCCCCCACCCCCAGCTTCCCTTTCTTTCTCCCTTTCTGTCTTTACTCCTTCCATCCTTCCTCTCTTTCGGTTTTTTTGTTTTTTTGTTTTTTCTTGTATTTTTTGTATTCTATTTTATTTCTTCCTCTTTCGTCTTTATCTGTTAACTTCTTCCATGTGAGCGTGCTGGAAAAAAAAAACTGTTACGAAAATAATGGAAAACGTAATAAGAGGCAATCTCTTACATTTCCAGCTCTGCGAAGACACACTTACACACTCTGTCTTTGCCTCTCTCGGTATCTCTGTATCTCTGTACTTCTCTCTCTCTCTCTCTCTCTCTCGTTATTATTATTATTATTATTATTATTATTATTATTATTACTTCTCTTTTTTCCCATTTTTTCTTGTTCTCTTATTCCAATTTCTTCCACTAAGGGGAAAGTATTTCTGATTTAAATTCTCTCTCCCTCTC
>NC_134876.1:69866717-69879217 GCF_041734735.1 Babylonia areolata | reverse complement strand
AGTGTCACGTTGTTGTTGTTTTTTTTTTACAATCTTACTACATGCATGCGCAAGCAAAGCCGTTCTTGTTAACCGATCATAAAACTACATCTGTTAAAAGCCATCCAAATGCAGAGGGCAAGATTCGAAATTCATTTTGTAGAAAATAAAAGTAATACCAGCCGAAAATTGCTTGGTCTTCTTAATTGTCTTAATCTTTGTTTCAAGTCATCTGATACAAGACAACACAATACAACATGGACTTCATGATCTTTTACATATTTACATAATGGTCATACGAAATTCTTCGCAGTATATCAGATACATCGAAACAACACTTTGTCAAGGAACAGGTCATGTTCATACCTATAGCTGAATATGCTTCTGTTGGATTATTCGTTTTGAATAACGTGAACATAGAAAACGATTTCACTGTTTGAACATGATAGGATACTGCGTCATCTTTGGACTACAACAGTGTACTACCACGAAGAAGAAGAGCAAATAAGCTTAGCTGTTTGTTTACCAGCTAGAGATAGAGAGAGACAGAGAGAGATAGAGAGGAGTATTCGATAAGAAAAAAAAATTGGAATATTGGCATTAGCTCTTTAGTGTTTGTAAACAAAACACAGGGTAAGACACAGACAAGGCAGGCAAGGAGAGAGAGAGGGAGGGAGAGAAAATAAGAGACACAGACAGAGAAGAAGTCCACGAGCCACCACAAAACGATTGTATTGGCCACAACACAACACGCTCAGCACCGCAGATAGCCACAAGTCGCCACTGGCTTGTCTAAGGGGACACTGTTTGTCCCCCTCACTCCACCACTCGAAGGCTCCACGCCGGTCTCCGCGACCCCTCCTCCACATCACCCCCTCCCCTCCCGAAACCCGTTCCCCTCCCCCTCCTCGACAAGACCCGTTAGTTGCGTAGCCAAGTTGAGCCAACCCAAACGTCATTCCGGTAAAAAGATGCCCCGCCCCTCACCCCCCTTCCACCAGAACAAGTCCCCTTCCTTCCTTTTGCAAATCGCTGACGTCTTTGACTCTTTGCCGTCTCGTTTTACATTGCTGTCTTTTGCATGGCCTGTAATCGCGTAGGATTATTGGCAACTTTGTGGTTTCTTCGTCTTCCTTTTTTTTCTTTTTTGAACGGGAAGAGAGAGGAATGACTTCCAAATTTTCGCTTTTGTTTCCGCTCATTTCCTTTCGGCAGTGCCTGGGAGTGGTTCCGTGTGTGATGCCTGGTCATGTTTTGCAGTTTTCTTAGCGACTTTGCCTGGAGTTCGTTTGAGGATTTCTGGAGGCATTCTGGAGTTTAGTTCTGGATTACAGTTTCTTAACCTGCGGGGGTTTTTTTCCTACTTGTTTTTACAAGTCTTTTTTGTTATATAGTTCACGTGTTTGCTTATTTACCAGCCAGACTCGTAAAGGTCTATGTGCAAACTCCACAGAAAATGTGAGGTTTTTCCTGTACTGTGGGACATTTTGAGTTTCTTGTTTTACTTTCAAAAGAACTAAAACTCCAAACTGGTGATTTTGGTCTTCATTTGGTGTGTGCATATTTGTTTTATTCAACATTGAAGAATAGATATTATATCAAATGATTAAAAGAACACAGCGGGTGCTGAAAGATTCAAAAACGAAAGTTCGCGAAGATGGTATAAACAAAAAGAAAACCAAGGTGAAAAGAACGTGTGATTTTAGATCCCAGAGGATTGTTTGAAAGAATTTGGATTTGTGAACTGGAGACTACACACCTAAGTGACTCTTTTCTTTGGTGACTGTGGAATACGATGTTAAACATTGATCGCCTGGTTGTGAATGTGAACGTTGGACAAAACGAATTAAATACTTCAATTGATCAGTTTGTCATTATTGATGTTTGGCCGTGGAAGCCATTGGGAGTGCCGAAGTAATATCATATTAGTAAATGATTATTATATATTCCTCGTGTTATTTCTATCTTTATCTAAATTTTCGAAAACAATTTTTTCTTTGTTGGAAATCAAATCGATCATAACGCAGCAGAAATGTATTTATTCACAGCATTTATTTCTAAGCTAATGACAGACTTTTATATTGAAAACATATATGTATATATATATATATAGAGAGAGAGAGAGAGAGAGAGAGAGAGAGAGAGAGAGATACTTCCTTCTGTCTGTTCTTGTCCTATGTCCTCTATCTCTTTCCCCATTTGACTCCCAACCTCTTGTCTTTCTCATTCTGTCTGCCTCCTCCCCCCCCCCCCTCTCTCTCTCTCTCTCTCTCTCTCTCTTTCTTGCTTTATATGTGTATCAATCTATCTGTCATTTTTCACCCGTCAATCTATCTTTTTTTTCCTCCATCCCTCCTGCTCTCTCTCTCTCTCTCTCTGTCTCTGTCTCTCTCTCTCTCTCTCTCTGTCTCTCTGTCTCTCTCTCTGTCTCTCTCTCTCTCTCTCTCTCTCGGTTTTTCTTTATCTATCTTTCGTTCTTCTTCTTCTTCTTTTTCTTCCTTAAGTCTGTGCAGAGTCTTTTGGGAGCCGCAAAGAAAAAACAACTGTTCACCAGATATCTCCTGGTCTGTCGGTTGTGTGTCAAAGCCTGTGTCTCTAAATAAAAGGGGGGGGGGGGGGGAGTCTTCCCGCCCATTCTGCAATATTTGTCCATCGTTTTTGTTTTATCTGTCCTCCTCACCGTCTCCCTATCTCAACAGCTTCCTGGAGGCTTGTTTAAGCAAGCCTTGAGGCTTGCTTTAGCAAGGCCAGTGAATCTTGTTAAGTGGCTATGTAAACGTATATATCCAGGAACATCAGCGTGTGGAGAAAAGGGTGAACGAGCTGGAAGGAGAAGGGTGTGATTCCGGGATGTGGGGGGTTGGGGGGGGGGAAGGTTATGGGGAATATCCCCTGCAGATTGTTAATGTGTAAAGCAAGGAAAGTCGATTAAAGAGCGCTTTGATGTATCGCTTCTGCCAGTGATGACGACTTATACTGCTAGATCCTGGCCCATCTCCTTGTCAATCTTACTTGTCTGATGGCCAGTCCTCAGGCATTGGGCCCATCTCTTGAGTGTGTGTGTGTGTGTGTGTGTGTGTGTGTGTGTGTGTGTGTGTGTGTGTGTGTGTGTACGCGCGCGCGCGCGCGCGCGCGTTTGTCTGTCTGTCTCTCTCGTTCACTCACTCTCCCACCACACACTGCCTGTCTGTCTCTGTCTCTGTCTCTGTCTGTCTCTCTCTCTCTCGCTCTCGCTCTCTCTCTCTCTTGATCTATCTATCTATCTTTGGGGTGTTTTCTGTCTGTCGGAGAAAAAGTTTTTTTCTGCATGTCCTTCTTTCTTTTTTCTTTCTTTTTATTTCCGAGAGATATGGTGGCCTTTTCCGTTTTATTTTGAAGATTGAAGATATGAGTCTCTCTCTCTCTCTCTCTCTCTCTCTCTCTCTCTCTCTCTCTCTCTCTCTCTCTCTCTCTCTCTCCCTCTCTCTCTCTCTCTCTCTCACTATCTATCTATCTATCTGTCTATCTATCCTCTATCTATATATTTACCTTGTCCCATTCTTCCTCTCCCGTTCCATCCTCTGTCTGTCTCTCTCACTCTGTCTGTCTGTCTGTCTGTCTATCTACCTCTTTTTCTATGTCTCTCTCTTCCCGCCCACTCAATGGTCAGAGGACCATAGGCATCTTTTTTTTGTCTTGAATAACTTCGTCTCTTCTTTGGGATGACTGAGAGGCCAGACCTCACAATGTGTCAGGAGCAAAATTCGCCCGCTCGGGCAAGGCAATGTGTCGATTATGGGTTTGTCAAATAATCAGAAATCCCGAACCATCACATTATGAATGTCGAGGGCTTTGGTCAGTCGGAATAAACGTCTCATTTTACAGCTTCGCTTTGGGGATCTACGTGCCGTTAAATTTGTGTTTCCGGTTCATTAGTCCGCTCGGGGAATTGTGGATTCGTGGGTGGACAGAATCAGACAGCAGCCCGGGATTGGCTGGTTATGGGATGGGAAGGAGTCCGACAACTCTGTGATGTTAGCGCCGTTATTGGAGACATTTGGTCGTGTTACGCTCGTTAGTTGTCTCTTTGGGCACATTCCGGTAAACCGTGATATATATAAAGAGAGAGTTAAGGCGGCTGTTGTATATCCGTGGTGATGATCGTCGCTGTTCTGTGCTGCTTTACTATTCTATGGTGATTTGAGTGATGTCATCTACTGCCCTGGAAACACTGTGTGTGTGTGTGTGTGTGTGTGTGTGTGTGTGTGTGTGTGTGTGTGTGTGTGTGTGTGTGTGTGTGTGTGTGATTAAGTTCAGGGACTTGCTGTTGAGGGCCTCAAGGTGTGATTGTCGTTAAAAAAAATGTGCTTCTTATGGAGTGTTGTGATGGAGTGTGGAAAACATTATTGCCTCTGTGGACTTCCTGTTGTCAGTATTTCACGTATTTCTTTACTCTGTACCCGTCTCTGTCTCTGTCTCTCTCTCTCTGTGTGTCTCTCTCTCTCCTCTCTCTCTCTCTCTGCTCTGCTCTGCTCTGCTCTCTGTCTCCCCCCCTCTCTCTTTGGTCAGATAATTATAGGCGTTTTTCAATCCATTCCCTAATATGAACAGCTCAGACACTTGTCACCAAGGACTGAGAAGCTGTCATGGGCGAAATTCTCCCGCTAGCAAAATGCGATGTGCGATTATGGGTTTGTCAAATAATCGGAGATCCTGAAGCAATGCATCCTGAATCAGAAGGGCTTTGGCCAGTCGGAATAAATGTCACATTTTACAGCCTCGCTTTAGGGTTCCACGTGCCGTGAAATCTGTGTTTCCGGTTCATTAGTTGTTCAATCCGCTCGGGCAAATGTGGATTCGTGGGTGGACAGAATCAGACAGCAGCCCGGGATTTGCTGGATATGGGATGGAAAGAATCTCACAACAGAGTGATATAGGTTCGTTATGGGAGAGACAGTCCTCCTGTTGCGCTCGTTAGTTTGGGACCATTCCGGTAAAGAGTAACATGACGATAGGTGGCGGCGTTTCCATGATGCGGATTGTCGCTGTTCTGTGGTGCTTTATTGTGCATTGGTGATTTGTGGTTATGTCCCCCTGCTGCTGTTTGGGAATTATACGTGTGCGTCATACAGCTCAGGAGGATACTGTGGAGACGTGTGTGTTTTATTGTGGCATAAACATACGATTTCGCTTTCGATAGAGTGTCGTGATCAAGTGCAGAAAATCTCTCTCTATCTCTCTCTCTCTCTCTCTCTCTCTCTCTCTCTCTCTCTCTCTCTCTCTCTCGTTTTTCTATCTCCTTTGTGATTTAAGTGAAGCGAATAATCGCAGTTTTTTTTTCCATTTACCAATGTATTCTTCCAAAAAGAATAAAAATCAAAATCGGTATCACGTCTTCCTGGAAGGAATTGTAGTAACTGTATTTAGAGATTCATTCTAATACTCATGAGACTTTCTTTGCAGCAGTATGCAATCAAGTGAAACCCTAAAAGTAATTATAAACTATTCTCTCTTGTCGTATCTTGCTTACATTCTTTCGTGCATCTTCCTTTGCGAACTGAAAAAAAAGAACCCATGATAACATCAGCGTTGTCTCCTGGCAAAATTTTGTAAAAGAAATCCACTGTTACACACACACACACACACACACACACACACACACACACACATGCATATATATATATATGCATGTGTGTGTGTGTGTGTGTGTGTGTGTGTGTGTGTGTGTGCAAATGTTTTATGCTTGTGCGTGTGTGTGTGTGTGTGTACATTTTTTTATGTTTGCACTCAAGGCCTAACTAAGCGCTTTGGGTTATGTTGTTGGTCAAGCATTTACCTAGCCGATGTGGTGCATCATGTATGGATTTGTCCGAACGCAGTGACTCCTTCTTGAGAAACTTAAACCGATACTGATTCTATGCTGTTTTGAAGTCAACTGCGATGCGGTCATTGAAGGACAGAACACTAACACAGAGGCAACAAAGTTGAAGTCCTTTTTTTTTTCTTTCTTTCGAAAGCTTAATCAGTGTAGAACACCCATACAACAAAATAAGTCAAATTAGAATTTTCAATCGAATTTGAAATAAATAGAAATAAGTATAAATGTTCATGAATAATTATTGTTATCCTTATAGGCACCAGTCTATAGGCACAGTTATGTGTTGAAAATATCATCACCACGATCGTGTTGATCACCTGAATAGGATGAATAACTCATATGTTGGGGTTTGGGATTTTGAAAATATGCAACAGGAATAAAAATCAGTATGCAAGTAAGTAACATCAAATTGTAGCACTCCGAATAATTCATTTAGGGGTAAATAGAGTTGTGACACTGATATAAGTACTACACTTTGTAACTGAACCATTACGTAACTCTACAACGATTACATGTAAATGAATGTGGCGGTGTGATGTTTCTGACTATTGCCGTATAGGTATAACATGTGATGCGCTTTCATTCAAAGGTTATGACAACAACACCTTCTGTTATATCATTGCTTGACACCGGTAAGTGTTCGACATGTATGTGGATAATGTGATTTTGTTATCATAAAGCATAACGATATTGCGCATAGTGTCTCGATTTTAATATGAATGAGGGGAGCAGGTATGCTCTTTCGTTTCTTTTTTCTTCAAAATAATCTTATGCACAGTGTTTTGATCATTGTGAGCTTTTTGCTTTTTTTTTTTTTTTTTGCTTTTTTTTTTTTTATTTAGCACCGTCTATATGGCCAACATCATAACACTGCAGTAACCACTTCAGCTTGGCTTCAAATTGTGATTTTATTATCTGCAACAAATAGCTTTGTCATCGCAATGTGGCGGCGTACAAATTTGCTTAATTTGACGTGAAAATGTGACGCCCCAGTCAGAATCTATGTGTCGCTAAAATCACACCATTTGTTGTAACTTTGCAGTATCTCTTCTGAAGTGAGGTGGTGTATTGGTACTGCTACCGTTCCAGAACTATTTTGTGAAGCTCCAGTGACTGATTTGGAGTGGTGTGAAATAATGGCGCTGTGATATTGACGACGTGGTACTAAAAACGCTGTCAAGTGACACAAATGATAACTGTTGTGGGATGACGGTGATAACGGTGATAACCATTGTGGGATAGAGCGTGAGAGTGTGTATACACTACAGACGTCACTGCTTGACTTCAATAACACCCTTGTGTAACACTGTTATAATCGACATGGAGTGAAAGATTCTGAAGGAGTGTACTTTTATCGCGTAACTGTTGTTTTTGTTTTTTTTCAAGCAACCGTCATGGTTATGACTCTGTGTTAACAGGTTTCAAGTAACCTAATGGGCAAACGGTGATATCAGTATGATGACTGTTTATGGCGTTAGGAGACTCTGACAGCAACCAACGATGGAGTGACGTACTGCGAATAATCATTGGTGCGTTAATCTTATTCACGCTGTTAAGAACACAACACTGCGAAACAGGCTTCAAACCCGGTAAGGTATCTCTTCCTTTTCTCCTTTAACTCTCTCCATACGAACGGCGAAAGAGACGACGTTAACAGCGTTTCACCCCAATTACCATCATCAAAATATTACAAGCGGAAGGCTCTTATACTGAAGAAGTGAATGTTGACAAAGAATACCACAATTCTGACGACGGAAGCTAAAGCTTGGGTCATTAAGACACCCACTGGACATCCGAGGGGTCTGTGTAGAGGAGAAGAGAGGACTGGCCGTACTGAGTGAGTTAACTGTGTCGAGAGCCAATGGGGCTTCGCAGCGAAGACAGTTTCCTCCAGGTCTGTCTGTCGTGTGTCAAAGCCTGGGTCCCAGCAGAAATGGTTTTAGACGAACAAGTGTTATGATTGTTTCTGTCTAACTCCTGACTGCAACACCTCTGGCGTGGATTGAGCCAGTGTGCAGTAAATGTACACTATTATCACTACGTAACTTAACAAACCGCTTCTGGTTTGGAGCGGTATGGAAAAAAAAAGTAACAGACTGTTTATTGCGTTACTGTTCACCTGTGCCGGCATTTTTTGGGGGGGAGTGTGACGCAATGTGAGAAGTGACACTAACATTGTTGCTCTATAACTCTGATCACCAGCATCTTTTTTTTGACGCCGTGTTGATGGATTCAGAACGACGTTATGTGGAAAAGCGATACTCTTATTATCACTGCGCAGCTCTTAACAGCACCGTCAGTGTTATAGCATATTGTGTGATGTGATTTGAGAAAATGACGTCGTTATTACTAGATATATCACTTTTAGACAAACTATCACGATTTGAGAGTGACGCAATATGACCCTTTTACGTAACTGTCAGTATGATCATGCTACAGCACTTTAATGATAGATCTTGAGTGATGTAATTATGAACATTGGCACCATCGTCTCTTTACAATTTTCAAAACGAACCTTCATATAATACTGCAATAAATCTCTTCAACTTCATTGAAGTGGATGGTAGTGCTGTTATCATGCTTTCATGGTTTGTGATACTACTGATTTCACGTGACATCATATTAATGTTTATGCTATTATTACTGCATAGCTGCATAGCTATTAACATTGTAATCGGAAGTTTGAAGTTTTTGTACCACCATCAAATAAAGTGGTTGTACGTGTTTCGGAGTTCTTAATAACACCAGTCTTATAACACAGTAGTACGTTACTTGGAGTGGTTGACTTTACCGTGACATATAACACTGCAGTGTGTGGTTTGTAAGTGATCCCGTTTCTTAATATCACCGTCACATATAACACTGCAGTGTGTGGTTTGTAAGTGATCCCGTTTCTTAATATCACCGTCACATAAGGCTGCAGTGTGTGGTGTGTAAGTGATCCCGTTTCTTAATATCACCGTCACATATAACACTGCAGTGTGTGGTTTGTAAGTGATCCCGTTTCTTAATATCACCGTCACATAAGGCTGCAGTGTGTGGTGTGTAAGTGATCCCGTTTCTTAATATCACCGTCACATAAGGCTGCAGTGTGTGGTTTGTAAGTGATCCCGTTTCTTAATATCACCGTCACATATAACACTGCAGTGTGTGGTTTGTAAGTGATACCGTTTCTTAATATCACCGTCACATATAACACTGCAGTGTGTGGTTTGTAAGTGATCCCGTTTCTTAATATCACCGTCACATATTACACTGCAGTGTGTGGTTTGTAAGTGATCCCGTTTCTTAATATCACTGTCACATATAACACTGCAGTGTGTGGTTTGTACGTGATCCCGTTTCTTAATATCACTGTCACATATAACACTGCAGTGTGTGGTTTGTAGGTGATCCCGTTTCTTAATATCACTGTCACATATAACACTGCAGTGTGTGGTTTGTAAGTGATCCCTTTTCTTAATATCACCGTCACATAAGGCTGCAGTGTGTGGTGTGTAAGTGATCCCGTTTCTTAATATCACCGTCACATATAACACTGCTGTGTGTGGTGTGTAAGTGATCCCGTTTCTTAATATCACCGTCACATAAGGCTGCAGTGTGTGGTGTGTAAGTGATCCCTTTTCTTAATATCACCGTCACATAAGGCTGCAGTGTGTGGTGTGTAAGTGATCCCGTTTCTTAATATCACCGTCACATATAACACTGCTGTGTGTGGTGTGTAAGTGATCCCGTTTCTTAATATCACCGTCACATAAGGCTGCAGTGTGTGGTGTGTAAGTGATCCCGTTTCTTAATATCACTGTCACATAAGGCTGCAGTGTGTTGTGTGTAAGTGATCCCGTTTCTTAATATCACCGTCACATATAACACTGCAGTGTGTGGTGTGTAAGTGATCCCGTTTCTTAATATCACTGTCACATAAGGCTGCAGTGTGTGGTGTGTAAGTGATCCCGTTTCTTAATATCACCGTCACATATAACACTGCAGTGTGTGGTTTGTAAGTGATCCCGTTTCTTAATATCACCGTCACATAAGGCTGCAGTGTGTGGTGTGTAAGTGATCCCGTTTCTTAATATCACCGTCACATAAGGCTTCAGTGTGTGGTTTGTAAATGATCCCGTTTCTTAATATCACCGTCACATAAGGTTGCAGTGTGCGGTGTGTAAGTGATCCCGTTTCTTAATATCACTGTCACATAAGGCTGCAGTGTGTGGTGTGTAAGTGATCCCGTTTCTTAATATCACTGTCACATATAACACTGCAGTGTGTGGTTTGTAATTAAGTGATCCCGTTTCTTAATATCACTGTCACATATAACACTGCAGTGTGTGGTTTGTAAGTGATCCCGTTTCTTAATATCACTGTCACATATAACACTGCAGTGTGTGGTTTGTAGGTGATCCCGTTTCTTAATATCACTGTCACATATAACACTGCAGTGTGTGGTTTGTAAGTGATCCCTTTTCTTAATATCACCGTCACATAAGGCTGCAGTGTGTGGTGTGTAAGTGATCCCGTTTCTTAATATCACCGTCACATATAACACTGCAGTGTGTGGTGTGTAAGTGATCCCGTTTCTTAATATCACCGTCACATAAGGCTGCAGTGTGTGGTGTGTAAGTGATCCCGTTTCTTAATATCACTGTCACATATAACACTGCAGTGTGTGGTTTGTAATTAAGTGATCCCGTTTCTTAATATCACTGTCACATAAGGCTGCAGTGTGTGGTGTGTAAGTGATCCCGTTTCTTAATATCACCGTCACATAAGGCTGCAGTGTGTGGTTTGTAAGTGATCCCGTTTCTTAATATCACCGTCACATATAACACTGCAGTGTGTGGTTTGTAAGTGATCCCGTTTCTTAATATCACCGTCACATATAACACTGCAGTGTGTGGTGTGTACGTGATCCCGTTTCTTAATATCACCGTCACATAAGGCTGCAGTATGTGGTTTGTAAGTGATCCCGTTTCTTAATATCACCGTCACATATAACACTGCAGTGTGTGGTTTGTAATTAAGTGATCCCGTTTCTTAATATCACCGTCACATAAGGTTGCAGTGTGTGGTGTGTAAGTGATCCCGTTTCTTAATACCACTGTCACATATAACACTGCAGTGTGTGGTGTGTAAGTGATCCCGTTTCTTAATATCACCGTCACATAAGGCTGCAGTGTGTGGTGTGTAAGTGATCCCGTTTCTTAATATCACTGTCACATATAACACTGCAGTGTGTGGTTTGTAATTAAGTGATCCCGTTTCTTAATATCACTGTCACATAAGGCTGCAGTGTGTGGTGTGTAAGTGATCCCGTTTCTTAATATCACCGTCACATAAGGCTGCAGTGTGTGGTTTGTAAGTGATCCCGTTTCTTAATATCACCGTCACATAACACTGCAGTGTGTGGTGTGTAAGTGATCCCGTTTCTTAATACCACTGTCACATATAACACTGCAGTGTGTGGTGTGTAAGTGATCCCGTTTCTTAATATCACCGTCACGTAAGGCTGCAGTATGTGGTTTGTAAGTGATCCGCTTTCTTAATATCACCGTGAAATAAGGCTGCAGTACGCGGTTTGAAGTTCGTGACACGTTGATATCAATGTCATTATCACACAACGCTCTGACACGTGGTTTGAAGTTCGTGTCATCTTGATAACTGCCATTATCATATCACGCTTTAGCGAGTGATTTTGAATGCGTTGCATCTTGATTTAATTGTCATTATCACTACACTCTGTAGCAAGTTGAATGAAGTTCGTGACGTTTTGATAGAATTATTTTGTATCACATCATGCCGTGGCAAGTGGTTTGGAATCCGTGACATCTTGATATAATTATCATTATCACATCGCTTTGGAGCACGTAGTGTAGAGTTCTTGACATCTTGGTAACTGCTGTTAACACATCACGCTCTATCAAGCGGTTTGGAGTTCATGACATCTTGATAAAATCCTCATCATCACATCACTCTGTAGCAAGGTGAATGGAGTTTGTGACATCCTGATTTTTTTTTTCCCCATTATCACGTCAAGCTGGGGCAAGTGGTTTTGAGATCATAACATTTTGACAAAATCATCATTATGACGTCACACTGGGGCAAGTGGTTTTGAGATCATAACATTTTGACAAAATCATCATTATGACGTCACACTGGGGCAAGTGGTTTTGAGATCGTAACATTGTGACAAAATCATCATTATGACGTCAATTTGGGGCCAGTGGTTTTGAAATCATAACATTTTAACAAAATCATCATTATGACGTCACACTGGGGCAAGTGGTTTTGAGATCATAACATTTTGACAAAATCATCATTATGACGTCACACTGGGGCAAGTGGTTTTGAGATCGTAACATTGTGACAAAATCATCATTATGACGTCACATTGGGGCCAGTGGTTTTGAGATCGTAATATTTTAACAAAATCACCATTATGACGTCAATTTGGGGCCAGTGGATTTGAGATCATAACATTTTAGCAAAATCATCATTATGACGTCACATTGGGGCCAGTGGTTTTGAGATCGTAATATTTTAACAAAATCACCATTATGACGTCAATTTGGGGCCAGTGGATTTGAGATCATAACATTTTGACAAAATCATCATTATCACGTCACACTGTAGCAAGTGGTTTGGAGGTCTTGACATTCTGATA
>NC_134876.1:69854217-69861717 GCF_041734735.1 Babylonia areolata | reverse complement strand
CAGAATGCATTGTGCTTTTCGCATGTGACGTGTGAGACGGACATTTTTTCATTATTGTCAAAAACAATGTCTTTTCCTTCAGTAACTCAATCACATCGAGTGTAGTAATTGTCGGTATTTTATGCAATATCAGACAGACGTTCTTTTGATGATGATTTTTGTGACTCCGAATTTGGTCGGGTATATTATGCAATATCAGACAGACAACCATTTGATGATAGTTTTTGTGACTGGGGCAGCAGCAGCCATGGGCCCCAATCAGGCTTTATCACAAGTAACGTGCCTGTGGGGTGTAATTTCAAACTTTCAAACGATACAGATGCGTCATTCAAATTGATATATCCGTGGCAAAAACCAGCAGGGAACTGTTTCAAAACAGAATTATAAATCTTAAGAATAAGCGATAACAAGGATGCACACACACGCGCGCGTGCACGCCATCACAGACACAAACTCAAGCACACACACACACACACTCTCTCTCTCTTTCTCTCTCACACACTCACTCTCTCTCACACTCACTCTCACACACTCACTCTCACACACTCATACACTCTCACACTCACTCTCACACACACACACACACACACACACACACACACACACACACACACACACACACACTCCCACACTCACACACACACTCTCTCTCTCTCTCTCACACACACACACACACACACACACGCACGCACGCACGCACGCACGCACGCACGCACGCGCGAGCAAGCAAGAAGAGCTCGAAAAGTTATGAATGCTTTTCTGTCCCTCACGATGTGTTTGACAGCGACAGACGGGTTGTTTTGCATCATTGTTTTCCTCTGGTCAGTGAATATAGTGGTAATGATACCCGGTGATGGAAATGGACGAGTCGTGTCGAGGTTGAAGTGGTGGCTGTTTTGATGGCTTTGGGTTGTCCTGTCCGGCTTTCCTTTTTTCCTGTATATTGGTGGTTGTTTTTTGTTGTTTTTTTGTTTTTTGTTTTTTGATTGATTGTCCGTTTGCACAAAATAAGAGTTAGTTCTCGTTTTTCTGATATTGCCTTTTGTGGGGTTTGGGGGGAATGCTAGAAAAATACCACAGCCTTGTTTCTGCCTGTCTCGCGAAGGGAAAAAACAAAACAAAAACAAAAACTTAATCACAGAACATTTAATGTTCATCACGCTTGCATCTAGGTCTCATCACCTCCACGAAATTACCGCGCAGATGAATGTGAAAATGAAAGATGGGATCGGATTACAGATAAATGATTATGAAAGTGGGAAGAGGATGACGGATACCGGCAGTGATTGAGGGGAGATAATGAGCAAGGTTTGATCCTCAGAAGGGTCACGTCTTCCATTTCCGTGTGGACGTGCAGGTCGCTGTAGATGATTTAATGTGATGAAGGTCTCCCTCCCCCCTCTCCCCCCTCCCCCTACCCCCCCTCCCCCTACCCCCCTCTGTCTAACCACAGCACAATTCTACAATTTGCAGTCAACTGCAGCGCCAGTTCTGCTCAACCACGCTGCCAGAGTTCAGACTCATACTGACAGCCGAAGACGGACAACGCTGGTAGATTGCTGGCTGAAGCTGGTCGGGCAAGAGGGACAGTGGGAAAGTGGGAGCGGGAGCGGGAACGGGAGTAAGGGAGTTTTGGGGTGGACACGTTAGAAGGGGAACGAGAACCGTTCCAGACTTGTGTCCTGGAGACCCGTCGAAGGCAGTGGCACGGCAGGGAGGGAAACAGGAAAATCTGTAACAACCCACTGGCTCTGAGACTATGTTGTTTTTTTTACCAGTTGTAAAATACACCCATCCCCACCCCCACCCCCCTCCCCCCCACCCCTACCCATTATCTCTTCCTTAAGCAATACACATTACACTAAACAAAGCAAGTGGATAACCTTTTACATGAGCTATCGGCGTACAAAACTATCGCTGTGAAAAGTATTTGATCTGTTTGTTTTCGCTTTCCCAAATAATAAAAGGGTTAAACCAACACACGGTCCAAAGCGTCCATTATGACTAACCACCAATGGCAATAACAATATTCCAGTTTCCATCATGCTAGTTCCGAATAATAGAAACAGCACCAGTCAGGCTACATCACAATTACATCACATTTCCATCCCCACAAAAATGTTTGGGAAAATTTACAGACTGCAATTAGAAAATCTCCATTATAAAGAAAACAACTTGGAAACAATCCGAGCTGAATATAATTATGGCAAAAATGTTACACCTAAACACAACAAATTTACGAATTACCCCCCAAATATTTAGAAGTAAAAGAATACTGGATTTAAAAGATTTCCACTAAAAAGAACATCACCCCAACCTTACAAGCAACCTAAACCTCACTCTGATGTCAACAAATATCACAAGTCACATCACTAAATTAATGTTACGAAGACAAACACAGACTCCCTCACCTGTCACCAGGTAAACAGGCACACCACTGGCCCAGGGTGAAACACAGACCCACACAGACCAATACAGAAGAAGGGGGTGACAAGGGAAACGCCCCACAACTTCACTGACGGCACCCAACAGCACACACGCTGGAACGGCGACCCGTCTCTCCTCAAAGCTCGGCATCAACAGCCCAGGGGAATCTTTCTCTCCTAACCAGATAGATTTCTGAACTCGCTCAGAGTTTAAAAAAAAAAAAAAAAAAAGTTCAGGAGAAGGGACATGCCACACACATATCCCCAGATATGCACGTGCAAAAGCATGAAGGAGAGAGGGAGGTGAAGGAGAGGGATGGAAAGAGGGGGAGAAGGGAGAGGGGGGAAGAGAAAGGGGGAGAGGGGATGGAAAAGAGAGTTGCACATGAACACATGCATAGCAAACGTCACGAGCCGTGACAGTCTGTCTGTCTGTCTGTCTGTCTGTCTGTCTGTCTGTCTGTCTGTCTCTCTCTCTCTCTCTCTCTCTCTCTCTCTCTCTCTCTCTCTCTCCTTCCCTCTCTCTCTCTCCCTCTGCCCCTCTTTCTCTCTTTCTGCTCACGAAAAATGGTTTTATGGAAATGCAGATGTAAGGGTGACGAACACTTACAAGTACATAGCACTTTATTTTACAATGAAACTAAGTTAAAGTATGCTTGTGGGGAATCATGTAGAAAAGGGAAGAAGGGTGCCATAGAAATAGTCAGGTCGCTTAGAAAGTTAAATTGCATTGATCTGGGTATATTTTTTTTAGAAATTATTTGATACCCAGATAGAGCCTATGCTGACTTACTGGGCAGAAGTTTAGGGTCTTATCAACAATGATGATATGGAAAAAGTACACACATTTGCTATTAGGCGTTTCCTTAGTGTTCCACTGCAGTCATCAAATAAGATTTTGTATGGGGAGACAGGTAGATACCCATTATATTTAAGAACATTTGTAAAATGTATTAAATGCTGGATTGAGAGAACACGTTTACCAATGTCAATGCTATATAGACAAGCTTATGAAATGATGTTGGCGCAAGAGGAAAACATGGAAACAAAACTGGGCACACTTTGTGAAGAAAGCATTAATAGAAAATGGATTTGAAATGGTGTGGTTGTGCTAGGGCGTAGGGTATGAAAATGGGTTTATTTTCGTACTTAACGATAGACTGATTGCCTCGTACAAACAAAACTTGGCATTCACAAATGGAATGCAAAGAAAACTATAGTTTGTTCTTTTCATTCAAAAGTATATTCCAAACAGAAAGAAAAAAACAAAGTGGCACAGAACAGACCTAGCCAGAAATGGGCTGAGAACACTTGGCTTTAATGCCAATGAGGGATGGTTTAAAACTGGCACATTACCGCAGACCGCAGTCTCCCTGTCCAATGTGTAACTCATCTACTGATGATGAAAACCATTTAGTGTTTCAGTGTAAATCTTTATTCGTAAAAATGTTGTTGTTGTTGTTGTTTAGAAAGATGTGGTAAAAAGAGGAGATGTGATATTGTTGCTAAGTTCAAGTGATTATATCATCAAATCATTGGCTGAATATATTTCTGAAGCATGGTGTTTTTGAAACAAAACGATAAACAGTAGTTTAGATGCCCAATTATGAAAGAAAATTAAGCTGTGGCTGTTATCATTCACGTAGGATGTGTCATTTCGGTTAATTATTTGATATACATGCATGCATGTGTGTATGCGTATGCATAGATATGTTTATATAAGAATGTTCATTATGGATGGTCCAGCTGATGGATGTTATCGGCTGTTTCATGTTAGTCTCTCACTTTCTTTATCTACGTTTCATTGTGCGTGTGTTGAGAATATAAATTTGCAGTTTGTTTCTTTGTTTCATGGTATGTCTCTCGGAAATATATTTGTACTGCCTTATTACAAAGATTGTACAGTCAATAACATCAGAGCGTCAAAGCGTCTCTCTGTCTGTCTGTCTGTCTGTCCGTCTCTCTGTCTCTCTCTCTCATCCCTATCTTCATTTTCGTTCTATTTTCTTACACTATTCTTTATTGATTTTGTACCTCAAGGCTGGGTTTAAAAAAACATTCTTGTTCCTGTGCTTATCTCAGTACCCTGGAAAAATGTTTCGTTCGTTCCTTCCTTCATTCTCTATCTTTCTTAGAAATAGACAATAACGTTTTAGGATGTCAGTGAACTTTTATTTTTTGAGCGCACGAATGTGTGTGTGTGTGTGTGTGTGTGTGTGTGTGTGTGTGTGTGTCTGTCTGTCTGTCTGTCTGTGTGTCTGTGTGTCTGTGTGTGTCGGGGGGAGTCATGACAGTGAGAGGGTCAGTGCCTGTTAGGATTGTGCAACCACCAACATTAGGAACATCAGGACAGAAGCCTCACTGTCAAATATACAGATCAAGCCCACATTTCTCTTTGTCGTTTTCTTCGATTTCTGTGTCACGGTTTTTAGGTACAAAGGTTTGTTCAATAGAATCACCAGGGCTGTTTCAGAATGATATGACGGAATTTTGTAACAATGTCAAAAGAATTTTTCTTTTTTTATTGATTACTATTCTGTCCATTTTACAGCTGAAACAAATGGACACACAGCACCAAGAACGATCATGGGATAGACGAATGTAAGTTTTCAGTAACATCATACACTTGAGGAGAAAAGAACTTTCCTTCTTCGAGTTTTTGTCACGATACACCCCCACCACATCTGCTAATCATCAGAAGACGACAGATACCTAACTTACGCATAATCTCACCACCACGTTGGTCAGGACTTGAGGCTCTGCCAAATACTAACGGTTTGTGAGAGGCTTTTTGTTTTCGTTGATGATGTTTGTTTGTACGTAACTTTATGCTATTAATCATCTTGTATAGTATGTATTGTATTTATGTAATAGTAGATATACTTGACCGTACATAGGATTTCCAACATTTATGTGGACTTTCTGACACTTCCATTTCCACCAAAGAGACTTTCTACACACATACAGTTTGGGATTTTTTCGGGAACGAGCAGAGATAAATAATCCCACCCCCGCTCCCTTCCACTTCAACGAGACTGGTACCTCTGCCTCACATCAGCACACGTAATCGCTGTACAGTCTACTGACCAAGTGCTAATGATGACAGTGCTGTGGTAGACATCTTCACCCTCCCTGTGCCCTCTGTGGTATCAATCAAGCGATAATTGTTTGCTCATGTCGGATATAAACCTACCACCACCCACACTTCCACTGCTGCCCATGATCCATGGTCTATGGGGGCTGCAAAAAGCCAGACAGGTCGTTCATACAGCGAACCTCAAGACACGGGAATGACGTCTGAACTATTTCTGATTGGTCTTCAAAGCGATAGTCAGACTGAAGATCAGTGAGTTAGTTACATGTTGAGTGAAATGTCTTTTCCGTGTAAGAAATTAGTCCGTCAGTCGAAACTGCATCACGGAAGACGTGCGAAACATTTCTCTAATGTGAAATAACAAAGTTTGGGTCGTTCAGTAATGCTTAGTTTTTAATCAGGTTGTGGCAACAGTCACCCATGTTACGTTTCCCCATGGCACAAACATGTACACATCAGTCGCGTCGTGAGACACATTTGTCACGCACGAACACCAGATTAAGTTTCATACTGACAGTGTTCCCTGTTCGCTATTGTGTTACCTGCGACCGAAATAGAAGAAATGACGCTGCTGAATGCAGTAATGTTTGTAGTGAAGACTGGTGTCATCTTGTGTTTGGAACGGTTATGGAAAACGTCGAAATGAAAGGTTTACTCTCCAGCAAGTCATACTTCAGATTCCATTCAGAAATTTGAAGAAAGGGACATACCTCTTATTGTTGTTGTTCTTCTTCTTCTGTCTGTCTGTCTGTCTGTCTGTCTGTCTGTCTCTCTGTCTGTCTCTCTGTCTCTCTCTCTCTCTCTCTCTCTCTCTCTATCTATCTATCTATCTATCTGTCTGCGACTTTGATACATATTATATTCATGCTATTTGGTTTGTATGTGTTAAACGATTATTCTGATGTGTCCCATGCCAATAGGACTGTAATGTCAATGGCATTAAAACATTTTTCAGTTTCAGTTATCTGTCTGTCTGTCTGTCTGTCTGTCTGTCTGTCTCTCTCTCTCTCTCTCTCTCTCTCTCTCTCTATATATATATATATATATATATATATATATATATATATGTCGCTCTCCCTCTCCCACTCTGTCTCTTTCTCTCTCTCTTTGTTCAACATCCTTTATTTCCTGACCTTTTTGTTTCTTTGATCCTTGCTATACTTCTTTATCAACCGCTATAACTTTCAAGAGAAACTGTGTTTATTTGTTGCTGTTGTTGTTTTTCTTGTCGATTAGATCAGAGTGTAACTCCATCGAAGTTTTATGAATAGATAATAAATGAATTAACCAGCCAGCCAACCGTAGCAGCTTCCTGAACCCCCACCCCCACCCCCCTGTGTAAGGGAATGGATGGATGGATGGATTGATGGACGGATAGATAGATGGATGGACGGATGAATGGATGGATGGATGAGTGGATGAGAAACGGTCAAGCTGACGCTTTAGGGGAAGGTTCCAGATAAATGGGCAAGATGAAGCTGGTGGATGGAAAGAGGGGAGGAGCAAAGCGCGGGGCTGGAGAGGGGAGGGAAGGGAAGAGAAGGGGGGAGGGTTAGAGTGGAAAAGGTCTGGAGCAGTGTTGATTTATCGCTCGAGCCGTCAGTTGTAGGTGCAGGCTGGGAGGATTTGTGATGATGATGCCGTTGGGGGGCGGGGGGGGGGGATGGAGCGGCCCGGGGGGCTGTGGGGAGAGAGGGGGGGGGGAGATAAAGCGAGAAGACAGGCAGTGGGGAGGTGAGGAGAGCATCACTCATCGATCAGTCCTTGCCACTTCCCTGCCTCTCGTCCAGGGGGGGCGGGGGGGGGGGGGGGGGGCTGGACCAAACGGAAATGGACCCCCACCCCCCACCCTCATTTTCGTTTTTATGTTGGATTGTTGTTGCCCGGCCTGCGTGTGACAGAGAAAATGAGTGGAAGTCTGAGTGAGTCCCTCTGAAGAGAGTGAAGTATTGAGCATTGAACAGAGGAAGTTTCGGGGAG
>NC_134876.1:69841717-69844217 GCF_041734735.1 Babylonia areolata | reverse complement strand
TGTTCTCATCACACTGTTTCTTTTTTTTGTAACAGGTTTTTGAGAGGGACACCTCATACGCACCACTCAGTCACTAAAGGTACCTGACAAAGCACAATGTTGATCACTGAACTGCTTTTTCTAAAAATATTTTTAAATTGATTTTTTGAATTCATTTTTTAATTGACTTTTTTTTTCTCAAGGCCTGACTAAGCGCGTTTGGTTATGCTGCTAGTCAGGCATCTGCTTGGCAGATGTGGTGTAGCGTATATGGATTTGACTGAACGCAGTGACGCCTCCAAGAGCTACTGATACTGATACTGAACTGCTGGGACGGACGATCAGAAACTTTAACCTGTGAAACGACTTGCTCATCAAAGGTCTGGTTTGTTGCAATCCTAACTTATCGTATGGCTTGACTTGATGTGGTCTGACATTGATTCAGTCCTTAAACGTCCAGCTTTGGACCTGATCCAAGTACTGATCAACAGGCCCGGTTTGTTTCAATCCTAACTTATCCCATGGCTGGATTTGGTCTGTCGTTGATTCAGTCGACCTGTCCTTATACGTCCAACTCCAGAACATCGTTTGTGCAGTTAATTTGGAATCATTCAACTGAACCTGAATGCGGCACGAGTGTCCGACATATTTCTGACAGTTTCTTCCCCTTCTCCAGCTTGGATTGTTCAACTGGAACTGACTCGTACTAAATGACCCCCCTATGGTGAATTATTCGCGGCGAAATCTGTAATTCGTTTTTACTATGAAAAGATTGAATATCGTCATGATTTTTTAGTCAACAGTTGAGTATTTGACGTTGACATTAACTATTGTTTATCTGTGGAAAACGTGCAAATCATGAACATCAAATATTGTCTACCTGCCGCTCATAAGGACGTTATCATCAGAGTGCATTCGAATTATGCGAATGCTTCGTCATGCAGTAATCAGTATTCTTCTGCGCTCTTCCTTGCATCACATGATATCGCTTTCCCCAAAGTGCACGTGTTCAAATATTAGCCATTTCACCATTTCATTTTTCCGGTCAAGTTGGGGTTTTTTATTCTTTTTTTTTTCTTGCGCCGGAACAGCATACTAATCAATTCTATTCTTGCAAGAAAATCGGACTCAAATATTCGACTGTTTATGAATAATATCTTGGTGATATTTTAATTAAACTTTCCATAAAGAAAATGAAACTGTAACTATTGTCTACATATTTGTGCTTTTATGATACCAAGTTAAATGTACGAGCTTTTATATAAAGTAGGTTACTGTTGAACCAGTGACCCTCGTTTATATTCTGGAAATCATCTTTATATCCCAGCCGATTGCGAAGAGGCCAAAAGTACTGTTGGGTGTTCTGTCCAAATAATTCTCTTCCTATGTGTGCTGAGTGATGATGGCAGTAAGGTTTTAGTGGGGGGTTTGTTGTACTGTTATTGTTGTTATTGTCGGTACTGTTGTTGCTTTCGTTGTTGTTGTTATTGTTGATGTTGCTGTTACTGTTGTTGTTTTCGTTGTTGTTATTGTTGTTACCGTTGTTTTCGTTGTTGTTGTTATTGTTGTTACTGTTGTTGTTTTCGTTGTTGTTGTTATTGTTGTTACTGTTGTTTTCGTTTCACTGATTCTCTCTCTCTCTCTCTCTCTCTCTCTCTCTCTCTCTCTCCCTCTCTCTCTCCCTCCCTCCCTCCCTCCCTCCCTCCTTTCTCTCTCTCTCTCTCTCCTTTCTCTCTCCCTCCCTCCTTTCTCTCTCTCTCTCTCTCTCTCTCTCCCCCTCCTTTCTCTCTCTCTCTCTGTCTCTCTCCTTTCTCTCTCCCTCCCTCCTTTCTCTCTCTCTCTCTCTCTGTCTCTCTCTCTGTCTCTCTCTCTCTCTCTCTCTCTCTCTCTCTCTCTCCCTCCTTTCTCTCTCTCTCTGTCTCTCTCCTTTCTCTCTCCCTCCCCCCTTTCTCTCTCTCTCTCTCTCTCTCCTTTCTCTCTCCCTCCCTCCTTTCTATCTCTCTCTCTTTCCTTTATATTTCCTTTCTCTCTCCCTCCCTCCTTTCTCTCTCTCTCTCCCCACCTGTCTCTCTCTCTCTCTCTCCTTTCTCTCTCCCTGTCTCCTCTCTCTCTCTCTCCCCTTTCTCTCTCCCCTCCTTTCTCTCTCACTCTCTCTTTGTCTCCTTTCTCTCCCCCTCCCTCCTTTCTCTCTCTCTGTCCCCCCACCTCTCTCTCTCTCTCCTTTCTCTATCCCTCTTCCCCCCCCCCCACCTCTCTCTCTCTCTCCAGTTTTTATCTCGGAGCTAGTTTGCGCTTTATATGATTTACCCTCGTCTGTCATCTGCATCAGTTCCGTTCTCTGTCTGCCCATCTTTCCCCCATGCAATCAACCTTTCTTTGCCCTGGAACCTCCAGCTAGAAACACAGCGCCGTGCCGTGCCGCCCTACCCAGTTGATGCTCATATCTCCCACCAACATGAAAAGGGCGATTCCTCTCTTCAGAAGATACAGCTCTTCTTGCCGTTTTCTCTCCCCCTCCCAA
>NC_134876.1:69821717-69826717 GCF_041734735.1 Babylonia areolata | reverse complement strand
TGTAACATCTGACACCATGCCATAGTTATACCGTGTCAGGTTCATCACAGAAATGTAGCATCTGACACCATGCCATGGTTATACCGTGTTAGGTTCATCACAGGAATGTAACATCTGACACCATGCCATAGTTATACCGTGTCAGGTTCATCACAGGAATGTAACATCTGACACCATGCCATGGTTATACCGTGTCGGGTTCATCACAGGAATGTAACATCTGACTCCATGCCATAGTTATACCGTGTTAGGTTCATCACAGGAATGTAACATCTGACACCATGCCATAGTTATACCGTGTCAGGTTCATCACAGGAATGTAACATCTGACACCATGCCATGGTTATACCGTGTTAGGTTCATCACAGGAATGTAACATCTGATACCATGCCATGGTTATACCGTGTTAGGTTCATCACAGGAATGTAACATCTGACACCATGCCATGGTTATACCGTGTCAGGTTCATCACAGGAATGTAACATCTGACACCATGCCATGGTTATACCGTGTAAGGTTCATCACAGGAATGTAACATCTGACACCATGCCATAGTTATACCGTGTCAGGTTCATCACAGGAATGTAACATCTGACACCATGCCATGGTTATACCGTGTTAAGTTCATCACAGGAATGTAACATCTGACTCCATGCCATGGTTATACCGTGTCAGGTTCATCACAGGAATGTAACATCTGACTCCATGCCATGGTTATACCGTGTAAGGTTAACCCATCACAGGAATGTAACATCTGACACCATGCCATAGTTATACCGTGTCAGGTTCATCACAGAAATGTAGCATCTGACACCATGCCATGGTTATACCGTGTTAGGTTCATCACAGGAATGTAACATCTGACACCATGCCATAGTTATACCGTGTCAGGTTCATCACAGGAATGTAACATCTGACACCATGCCATGGTTATACCGTGTCGGGTTCATCACAGGAATGTAACATCTGACTCCATGCCATAGTTATACCGTGTTAGGTTCATCACAGGAATGTAACATCTGACACCATGCCATAGTTATACCGTGTCAGGTTCATCACAGGAATGTAACATCTGACACCATGCCATAGTTATACCGTGTCAGGTTCATCACAGGAATGTAACATCTGACACCATGCCATGGTTATACCGTGTAAGGTTCATCACAGGAATGTAACATCTGACACCATGCCATAGTTATACCGTGTCAGGTTCATCACAGGAATGTAACATCTGACACCATGCCATGGTTATACCGTGTTAAGTTCATCACAGGAATGTAACATCTGACTCCATGCCATGGTTATACCGTGTCAGGTTCATCACAGGAATGTAACATCTGACTCCATGCCATGGTTATACCGTGTAAGGTTAACCCATCACAGGAATGTAACATCTGACACCATGCCATAGTTATACCGTGTCAGGTTCATCACAGAAATGTAGCATCTGACACCATGCCATGGTTATACCGTGTTAGGTTCATCACAGGAATGTAACATCTGACACCATGCCATAGTTATACCGTGTCAGGTTCATCACAGGAATGTAACATCTGACACCATGCCATGGTTATACCGTGTCGGGTTCATCACAGGAATGTAACATCTGACTCCATGCCATAGTTATACCGTGTTAGGTTCATCACAGGAATGTAACATCTGACACCATGCCATAGTTATACCGTGTCAGGTTCATCACAGGAATGTAACATCTGACACCATGCCATAGTTATACCGTGTCAGGTTCATCACAGGAATGTAACATCTGACACCATGCCATGGTTATACCGTGTTAAGTTCATCACAGGAATGTAACATCTGACTCCATGCCATGGTTATACCGTGTCAGGTTCATCACAGGAATGTAACATCTGACTCCATGCCATGGTTATACCGTGTAAGGTTAACCCATCACAGGAATGTAACATCTGACACCATGCCATAGTTATACCGTGTCAGGTTCATCACAGAAATGTAGCATCTGACACCATGCCATGGTTATACCGTGTTAGGTTCATTACAAGTATGTAACATCTGACTCCATGCCATAGTTATACCGTGTCGGGTTCATCACAGGAATGTAACATCTGACTCCATGCCATAGTTATACCGTGTCAGGTTCATCACAGGAATGTAACATCTGACACCATGCCATGGTTATACCGTGTTAAGTTCATCACAGGAATGTAACATCTGACTCCATGCCATGGTTATACCGTGTCAGGTTCATCACAGGAATGTAACATCTGACTCCATGCCATGGTTATACCGTGTAAGGTTAACCCATCACAGGAATGTAACATCTGACACCATGCCATAGTTATACCGTGTCAGGTTCATCACAGAAATGTAGCATCTGACACCATGCCATGGTTATACCGTGTTAGGTTCATCACAGGAATGTAACATCTGACACCATGCCATAGTTATACCGTGTCAGGTTCATCACAGGAATGTAACATCTGACACCATGCCATAGTTATACCGTGTCAGGTTCATCACAGGAATGTAACATCTGACACCATGCCATAGTTATACCGTGTCAGGTTCATCACAGGAATGTAACATCTGACACCATGCCATGGTTATACCGTGTTAAGTTCATCACAGGAATGTAACATCTGACTCCATGCCATGGTTATACCGTGTCAGGTTCATCACAGGAATGTAACATCTGACTCCATGCCATGGTTATACCGTGTAAGGTTAACCCATCACAGGAATGTAACATCTGACACCATGCCATAGTTATACCGTGTCAGGTTCATCACAGAAATGTAGCATCTGACACCATGCCATGGTTATACCGTGTTAGGTTCATTACAAGTATGTAACATCTGACTCCATGCCATAGTTATACCGTGTCGGGTTCATCACAGGAATGTAACATCTGACTCCATGCCATAGTTATACCGTGTCAGGTTCATCACAGGAATGTAACATCTGACACCATGCCATGGTTATACCGTGTTAAGTTCATCACAGGAATGTAACATCTGACTCCATGCCATGGTTATACCGTGTCAGGTTCATCACAGGAATGTAACATCTGACTCCATGCCATGGTTATACCGTGTAAGGTTAACCCATCACAGGAATGTAACATCTGACTCCATGCCATAGTTATACCGTGTTAGGTTCATCACAGGAATGTAACATCTGACACCATGCCATAGTTATACCGTGTCAGGTTCATCACAGGAATGTAACATCTGACACCATGCCATAGTTATACCGTGTCAGGTTCATCACAGGAATGGAACATCTGACACCATGCCATAGTTATACCGTGTCAAGGTTCATCACAGGAATGTAACATCTGACACCATGCCATAGTTATACCGTGTCAAGGTTCATCACAGGAATGTAACATCTGACACCATGCCATGGTTATACCGTGTTAAGTTCATCACAGGAATGTAACATCTGACTCCATGCCATGGTTATACCGTGTCAGGTTCATCACAGGAATGTAACATCTGACTCCATGCCATGGTTATACCGTGTAAGGTTAACCCATCACAGGAATGTAACATCTGACACCATGCCATAGTTATACCGTGTCAGGTTCATCACAGAAATGTAGCATCTGACACCATGCCATGGTTATACCGTGTTAGGTTCATTACAAGTATGTAACATCTGACTCCATGCCATAGTTATACCGTGTCGGGTTCATCACAGGAATGTAACATCTGACTCCATGCCATAGTTATACCGTGTCAGGTTCATCACAGGAATGTAACATCTGACACCATGCCATGGTTATACCGTGTTAAGTTCATCACAGGAATGTAACATCTGACTCCATGCCATGGTTTTACCGTGTCAGGTTCATCACAGGAATGTAACATCTGACTCCATGCCATGGTTATACCGTGTAAGGTTAACCCATCACAGGAATGTAACATCTGACTCCATGCCATAGTTATACCGTGTTAGGTTCATCACAGGAATGTAACATCTGACACCATGCCATAGTTATACCGTGTCAGGTTCATCACAGGAATGTAACATCTGACACCATGCCATAGTTATACCGTGTCAGGTTCATCACAGGAATGGAACATCTGACACCATGCCATAGTTATACCGTGTCAAGGTTCATCACAGGAATGTAACATCTGACACCATGCCATAGTTATACCGTGTCAAGGTTCATCACAGGAATGTAACATCTGACTCCATGCCATGGTTATACCGTGTCAGGTTCATCACAGGAATGTAACATCTGACTCCATGCCATGGTTATACCGTGTAAGGTTAACCCATCACAGGAATGTAACATCTGACTCCATGCCATAGTTATACCGTGTTAGGTTCATCACAGGAATGTAACATCTGACACCATGCCATGGTTATACCGTGTCAGGTTCATCACAGGAATGTAACATCTGACACCATGCCATAGTTATACCGTGTCAGGTTCATCACAGGAATGTAACATCTGACACCATGCCATAGTTATACCGTGTCAGGTTCATCACAGGAATGTAACATCTGACACCATGCCATGGTTATACCGTGTCAGGTTCATCACAGGAATGTAACATCTGACTCCATGCCAACACCGTGTTAGGTTCATCACAGGAACCAAAATTAATGCCACTCACATGAAGTTATACGCTGGCTGCTCTAGGTAATCAATAAATGCGACTCACTTGCTACACAATACATTGTTATAATGAATCGATCATTCAGTCAAAAATATTGTTCATAGCCAAACGTGAATGGTGAAATAATTGTACACAAGGAAACAGTCCGATAAAAAGAGGGAATGGTTTCCTTCTGCGCAGAATGATGTGGCCGCTTTCAAACATTTGTGCTTATCAAAGTCGGTTTTGTTGTTGTTGTTATTGTTTTAACATGTGATGGAGTCAAAGGTTAATGTTTTTCGATAACCTGTGGATGTCTCTGTCAGGAAAAAAAAAACCCTGTCAGTGCCTCCAAGTATTCAGTTTCAGTGCTTTAGTATATAAATGAACATCGAAAACAGTGCA
>NC_134876.1:69811717-69816717 GCF_041734735.1 Babylonia areolata | reverse complement strand
CGTTTAAATGCACCTTCTTCTTCTTATTATTATTATTATCATCATTATCAGTCATCAGGATTATCATTTCTGTGGATTGTGGTTTCTACGTTTGGTCATTTCCATGACGAGACTTTTTTTCCCACCTATTTGATCGTTCATATCCCGCCATTGAGGCAGTCACACGCGGATTTGATATTGTGCACGCACTGACTTATGACATTATGACATAATGATAATAATTCAGTTTATATAGCGCCTTTTCATGTAAGATATGCTCAGTTGCGCTGTACTGACATTATACAAAAATCAACGAGGGAAACATGCCTTTAAGCACTGAAACGACAGCTTACAAACCGCCATAACCCTTTGCAGTCTACCCAGGACGACTGGTTTCAAACACGCACCTAACGAACCATATCTCTTGAGGAAACCGCCATAAGGATGGAAAGATGAGCTGACAGTGAAAGAAAAAGAAAAAGGACGAGGAAGAGATATTAAAAAAAAAAGGGGGGGGGGAGGCGGGGGGAAGGAGTGGTGTCGAAAGTAACAGAGAGTAGTAAGGGAGAGAGGGAGGGAGGAGGAAGCAGGAGAACGGGTGGGGGGGGGGGGAAATGTGGTGGTGGTGTCGAAAGAGGAAGTAAGTAAAAGATCAAGCAGAGGTTAGGCCAGGCACTTCTGGCACGGAGTGGTGGCCGCTGTTACGGGCCTAATCAGGTTTGGAGGTTTGGGGATGGGTGTAGACTGAGGGGGGGGGGGGAGGCTAGGGGGGGGGGGGGGTTGTGGGGGCGGGTGGGAGGGAGTAGAGCTGGCCGCGGCAAATCACATCAAGACTATGACACAATGGGCCATCGAAGCTTCCAGCCCCTTGCCCCCACACACCTCCCCACCCCACCCCCCAACCCCCCACCCCCGTCCCCCCAGCCATAACCCCCTGCATCTCCCCAGCACACCCCCTCACATTACTTTCCTGTTTCCTCCATCGAAGGCTGGCTGGGCCCGCCCCGTTCCGCTGTACGCCACATCCTGAGTGGATCGTGGGACCCTTTGACACATCTCTTTGTGGCCCACAGGGAGCAGGAGGAGGGTGGAGGAGCGAGAGAAGTGTGGGGTTCTAGAAATGGGGGAGGAGTGAGTGAGTGAGTTGTGTGTCTGTGTGTGTCTGTGTATGTCTGTGTCTGTGTGCCTGTGTGTGTCTGTGTCTTTTTTCTCGTGCCTCTGTGTGTTATTTGTGGGAATTTTTTTTTTTAAATCCACTTTTCCCATTAGCAGCCTTCCAAAAGCATCAAAAGGTAGATTGACTGTGGAAAGGAACGCAAAGAAAAAATATTGAGTTAGTTGGAGGAGAGACACAGAAAGAGAAAAGTAGAAAACCAGAGATGGAGAGGGACACACACACACACACACACACACACACACACACACACACACACACACACACACACACACAGAGAGAGAGAGAGAGAGGGTGGGGGGAGAGGGAGGGAGGGAGATTAGAGATACAGGCGAAAGCGGAAAGGAGAATGGCAGGGAAGTTTGTCAAAGATCAAGGGAGGTTAGGCTCGGCACTTCGGCTGGAGTGGTTGCCGTTGTAAGCCACTCCCCTCGCCCTTCCCAACCCTTGGCCCCCAACACACATACACAAGCCGCCCCCCCCCCCCCCCCCTGCCCCCCAGCCACCCACCTACCACCCACCCATGGGCAGTCTTTTCTTCTCCTCTGCCTCAACGAACTGTGGGACCATTTTGACAATCTCTTTGTGACACACTGGGGGTGGCTGGGTGGATAGGGGGGTTGGTGGAGTAGGGGGGGCCGGGGGGGGGGCAGGGGAATGGGGAGAAGGGAGTGATGGAGGGAGGAAGAATGAGGATGAGGAGGTTTGTGGATGGAGATGGAGACTGGCACGCACGTGCAGCAAGTTGCAAGCGAGAAAGGAAGGAAGGAAGGAAGGAAGTAAGGAAGGACAAGGAGAAACAGCAGCAGCAGCAACAACAATCACAACAACAACAACAACAACAACAACAACAACAACACCACACACACACACACACACACACACACACACACACACACACACACACACACACACACTCACTCACTCACTCACTCACACACACGACTTATGAAACTGAAACATATAATACTTGAACATGAACAATAACTGTGAGTTCATCTGTGTTATGTAGCAATAACGGAATTGACATGTGCTGAATTAAAATGAAATTTTCTGTTCCTTTGTCATTGCTGCCGGAAGATTATGTCTGAACCCTCAATGTCGACAGAACTTTTGATTAATGATATATTTGATATTTTCAACTATCAAGTGTCAACTCTCTGTGTCTCTCTATCTCTATCTGTCTGTCTGTCTGTCTCTGTCTGTCTGCCTGTCTGTCTGTCTGTCTCTCTCTCTCTCTCTCTCTCTCTCTCATTCTCACTCCCTGAGCTCTCTCTGTCTCTTTCTCTTTCTCTTTCTCTGTCTCTCTCTCTGTCTCTGTCTCTCTCTCTCTCTCTCTCATTCTCACTCCCTGAGCTCTCTCTGTCTCTGTCTCTTTCTCTGTCTCTCTCTGTCTCTCTGTCTCTGTCTCTCTCTCTCTCTCTCTCTCTCTCATTCTCACTCCCTGAGCTCTCTCTCTATCTCTGTCTCTCTGTCTCTTTCTCTGTCTCTCTCTGTCTCTCTCTCTCTGTCTCTCTCTGTCTCTCTCTCTCTCTCTCCCCGAGCTCTCCCCCCCACCCTCTCTCTCTCTCTCTCTCTCTCTCTCTCTCTCTGTCTCTGTCTCTGTCTCTCTCTCTCTCTCTCTCCCCGAGCTCTCCCCCCCCCCCACCCTCTCTCTCTCTCTCTCTCTCTCTCTCTCTAAAAGAGAACAATAAGCCCTTAAAACCTGAATCCACAGTGAAAAGAGCGGGGCAAATAAAAACCGTGAATCTTGTTTTCGTTTTTTTAATCCTGAACCCAAACAGAAAGATGATGCTCAGATCCTCAACAGGGTTTCGGACAGCAGAGAGTCGGGCTTCCAGTGATGAACAGTTTTCAGACTGGCAGACAAGCAGCTAGAATTTCTGAATGGTTTGCTTCTGGACTGAAGCGCTTATGGCGTTGCCTTTCTTCCCCGCCCCAGCTCGGCTTGAAAGGTGACGCCACTTGCCAGTGTGTGTGTGCGTGCGTGCGTAGGTGCGTGTGTTTGTGTGTGTGCGCGCGTGTGTGTGTGTGTGTGTGTGTGTGTGTGAGTAGTTGTGTATATGTCTGTTTGTCTGTCTGTCTGTCTGTGCCTGTATCTGTGTGCGTGTGTTTGGTTGTGTGTGTGTGTGTGTGAGTAGTTGTGTATATGTCTGTTTGTCTGTCTATCTGTCTGTCAGTCTGTACCTGTGTCTGTGTGCGTGTGTTTGGTTGTGTGTGTGTGTGTGTGTGGGGGTGGGGGTGTGAGAGAGAGACGGGGGGTGGGGGTGGGAGAGGGTGCGCGCGCGCCATTTTGTCGCCAGATATTTTCGTGCGTGGCTGGTCTCTTGAGGGATTGGGGTTTTGCCCCTTGTATGGCTCACAATGCAATGGGGCTAGATCGAATTCGGACGGGACTCTCTCTCTCTCTCTCTGTCTCTCTCTCTCTCTCTCTCTCTCTCTCTCTCTCTCTCTCTCTCTCTCTCTCTGTCACTCTGTCTCTGTCTCTCTCTCTCTGTGTCACTCTGTCTCTGTCTCCGCATCTCTCTCTCTGTGAGTGTGTTTGTGTGTCTGTCTGTCTGTCTGTATGTGTGTGTGTGTGTGTGTGTGTGTGTCTGTGTGTGTGTGTGTGTGTGTGTGTGTGTGTGTGTGTGTGTGTGTGTGTAAGACCGCTTTGATTCGATCTAATTTACACCACAACAAAAAATCAACTTGGCTGTTATCATTTTTATTGTTTAATTTCGCGAGACCACAAACCTTTATCAAAATGTAGATAAGGGTTCTGGTCCCGCCAAATGTATATAATTATATATAGATTAGAGAGAGAGAGACAGAGAGAGAGAGAGAGACAAAGACAGAGACAGAGACAGAGAGACAGAGAGAGAAGGGGAAAAAAGAGAACGAAAAATAAACACAACAATCTATCACGTATTCCAATTTTTTGGAACAGTCTCGTTCCTTCTTCAAGGGCTGGTTTGTTTACATGTTACCCGGGTCACGTAAATCCACTCTTACGTAGGTATTATGACGCAAACACGTCATGACGTACACATAAGAGACAGCGCAGAAGCGGAAAAGCAATCTGGAAAAGAAGTGCCGATGGTAGTTCAGGATCAAGGGAGGTAAGGAGACAATAGCCAGCAAGGCTCATACAAGACCCCCTACACCAGTGTAACCCTATATCCGCCTTGCTTCCATGGCTTGGCCAGTGGCACCGTGTCTCACGTGCCGATGGATTCTACACATCTCTTCGTGGCTACAGCATTGGCCTGTATTTCATGTAAGCATATGATTGTATCTGTGGGCTCCAGGAGGGAAAGAGGAGAGAGGTAAGGGGGGAGTAGTGAAGTGTTTTTGGAAACTTGTGGAGGGGAGGAGGTTGGGGGAGTGTGAGGATAAGGGTGGAGAGGAAACAAAGAAGGGAGCGAGTATGCACGCGCGGTAGGGACGCGCTCGAACGCACACGTACGCAGATATGCACGAGCGCAAGTGCGCGTGGGTACACACACACACACACACACACACACACACACGTACACGCACACGCACACACACACACCAAATATAATTTGATGTTTTTTTTCTTCGGTCAGTTCTCTTGGGGAAATAAAACTATCCACAGTCATTCCACTGGGAAAATTATTCACAGTCAGCCCACTGAGAAAATCTTCAACTGTCAGTCCACTTGGAAAAATCGTCTACCATAAGTTACCGTCAGCTAAACCACGAACCTCAGAGACTCTCACAGGGAAAAGAAAATAGTCTGATACTCTGTAACCACTCGGCTGTTGCACCCGTCCCTCGCCAAGATGACGTACTGAAACCTTGACGTCAGACGCCAGTGTGATTTCGTCCTTCTCTTTTTCTG
>NC_134876.1:69799217-69804217 GCF_041734735.1 Babylonia areolata | reverse complement strand
GTTGTTTTGTGGGGGGTTTTTTCGATCACGTTCTGAGCTTTGTTACACAGCATACAGGAGCATGGTTTGAGGAGGTATTAGCTCGAAAAGCAATGATATGATTTATTCGATGTGAGAAGGGAGAGGAGCAAACACAAATATTTTAAGCCGTGTGAACGAAGAATTTGTCGATTTTCTTGTTTGTTTGTTTGTTTTTTTTAGTTCCTGAACCTCCCAAATGTAAATGAGAGAAAGAAGGTGATCTATTGTACAGTCTGTTATATTCTCAGTGCTACGCTTGGCATTTTATGCATTGGAGGTCAGTGCCGCACGGTAAATGTGTCCTTTTTCTTTGAAACATTGATTACTCACCTTTAATGCATTGATTATATCCCTTTTCTTTAAAATACAATTAGTTTTATTCCTGTTTTGAAATTCATTGTCTTCCTTTCAAGACGCAGCCCAGGTTCTCTTTCCTCAACAATATATCAGTTACCTTCCTTTCATTTACGGTGGAGTAGTCCTTACTCTTCCAGTTATGTCACTATCGTCATTCCCTTCAACACGTTAACATGATCTCTCTTTCATTTACGTAGCACATGCGTTTCATTTTTTAGGATGTAATCAAATTCCTTACGGTAATAACGACCTCCCGTCCGTGTAAGACTTAGTCATTGTCTCCCTTGTATTGCCTGCAAAGGCACAGAAGTGATCTCCCTTCCGCTTTCAGATGCAGACTGCAGCCTGAAAGTCATGGAATAGGAACTGATCACAGGTGACAAACAGTGCCACAAGCATTGCAAGCTTCTTTTTTTTCTTTTTTTTTCAAAACATTTCATTCAAATCAGCAATATCGTTCAAAACATTTTAGATATGATTGTTGTGTTGTTGTTTTTGTTTGTTTGTCTTTCAAAAATCATGTTAATATTTCTCCCTGCTAGTTGTAAGCCAACAATCCAACACAATATAAATGGGGATGGATTTTTTTTTAAATCAAGATGAATGTTTCATTGCCTTTTTTCATCACATAAATTGGGAGCCATCAAATCAAACCCCAAGTTATCACTAGCATCGTGTTCATGGCTGAAACAGCCCGGGGATTTAGCTAAACAGGCGAAACATCTTTGTTCCCCTGCAAAAAGGCTCTTCCATGATTATCTCTCCATGGCTTCTTTCATGCGTTTTCGTGTAAACCGCACACGGAAACACATATGGCTTAAACCCCACCACACATAAAAACAACAACAACAACAAAACAGCACCTAGACAAGCACAAAAGATCCAGTGAAAAACAGAAAAACATCCAAGCCAAAGATGTAGGATTTAAACCTGAAACTAAGGCAGGGGCATTAATTGCTTGGTACCACGGGTTGCATGCCCTGTGGTCGTCTGATTTATGGTTAGATTCCTAGAATGAGATGCGGCGTTATAAGCCTCTGGAACCACCAGACTCACGCGGCCCCGTGAGGCAGTAGGACACTGCTATCTGATCATGAGAGAAGGGGAGACAACCAGAGACTGGGGATGATTCATTCATGTCGGCCCTTGCTCTTGAAGGGGGTGCTGCAGCGCACGACCCTATTGGCCATTCATGCACTAAAGTACAAGAAGTCTGGCCTTCAAACCTACTTTTGTCCACAGTACATACACCCCATCACCCCAGCCCCACACCCCTCACCCCTTCCCCACCACTATTATTACCGCCTCGTCCCACTTTTGCGCAGAGGTCGAGTTGAATATCCGCTGCTATTTTTCATGAGACAGACAGACGCAGAGATTTTATAGAGCAAGCGAAATCAGAACTGTTTTAATGTAAGGCCACCGACCTGTATACATATGAATGCACGTGTTGTACACACACATATGAAAACCAAACCTTGAGTTGGATGAACAACAACAAAAGAATAAACTCATGATATAACAAAGCTAAATAAGTAAGGGTGATTTAGAAACATGACTGAGCGCTTTCTGCTCTCTGTTTTAACGCATAAAAAAAATAAACATTGCTACATCTCTTGACACAATGCTGTTGACATTTTGAAGTAAGTGGGGTAATATGGGAATCATTAAGTTTTGTATATGCTTGGATAAGTATTTCTTTCTCAGAATGTCATATTATGGACAAATTGCCAGTACATGAATTTCGTCTTCGTGCCCTCTACAAAAGGTACAGTTTTTCAGGCTATCCTTATAACGCTCATTAATTTTAAGTTCATTTACTCTAAATCTGAATTCAATGAAGGACGATCTAAATTTGGAAATGGTAAGATCAAATAAATAATTTTCTGGCTGCAGCAGTGGTTTAAAGGAACGGTATGTTTCATAACGATTATTACTATATAGTTTGTTTGACCAGTCTTGTTTATAACAGTCCATCATACGTTGTTTAAATGTTCTGAGGAAAGCTTTTTTGTTTCCTACACCACCATTAAACCAAACTTCAGAAAATCCATAAACATCTAAACAGCGCTTTATTGTAGACGCCCAATATCTTAAATAATCATTTTTGCAGCTGGTCATCTTGTTCACACTCATATTAGACACTTGTTTTGGAAATCTCGTTATGGGCATCTTTTGCAGTTTAAACCAGTATCGTAGTGCGCTAATACAGCTGTCAATGTACAGAGGACACCTACATGTATCACCGTATACCATTGCGTTCAGCGAGAAAGAGAGAGAGAGAGAGAGAGTGTGTGTGTGTGTGTGTGTGTGTGTGTGTGTGTGTGTGTGTGTGTGTGTAAGCCATTGCACTGATATAGTACAGAAATTAAGAGACATGAGCATATTGTCTTGTCGTATGAATTAGTTGTGTGTCATCTCTCTCTCTCTCTCTCTCTCTCTCTCTCTCTCTCTCTCTCTCTCTCTCTCTCTCTCTCTCTCTCTCTCTCCCTCTCTCTCTCTTCCATTTATTTTTCAAGGCATGTTACAAAGAAGTCATGAGCATGTGTCCATGAATGATGGTTTGCTGTTTATCCTTTGTTTCGACATACAGTGTCTTTGTTGTTTGTTGTTTGTTTGTGTTTCTTTGTTTTTCTTTTCCACTGTAGATTTTACGATTACGGGTGTCCTTGTCCATGTCTCCCCCTTCGTGACACTGGCAAAAACGACCCAATCAATAAACCAGTCCGACCTTCAACCTCTCTCACTGCACCTGTCTATCTATCTCTCTATCTATCTATCTATCTATGTCTGTCTGTCTATCTGTCTTTCTATGTATCTACCTATCTGTCTGTATGTCTGTATTTTTGTGTGCGCACGCAAGCACGCACGCACGCATGCATTTGTACATGTCTCTGTCTGCCTCTTTTCGAGCGACAAACTGTTTAACCGCACCCTTCTAACACCCACGCTGTCCAGGCCACAAGATAGGGAAGTGATATTTCAGCCACCAGCAAGACCTCGTTAGAACGTAACCTGCATTCTTCGAGTTCTGGACCGCACCATGGCAGGGACATGTACCATCATTGTAATCAATTTCCCCTTGGATTCTATAGTGTGCATTATCTGGTCCAACCTCTTTAGGAGGGTGTGGAATCGGGGGTCATGGCCGAACGTGAATACAATAAGGTCCTGTTTCCGTCGTAAGGATTAAAATGGATCATTAAGGGTGTTGTTCAGGGGTTGTTTTTTTTTAAAGTTGCCTTTAATCAAGGTGAAAAATGGATGACTTATTGAAGCGGCTGTAAGGTCTCTGGCTCCTGTTCATCACGGAAAACTGACTAGGGAACTAGCTCTTAATCACACTGTAAAGGGAGCAGTGATTAACATTATCACCATCACCATTACCACCATCGCCATTTCCGTCCACATCCTCGCCGTTTTCTTTCACGAAAGAGAGGGAAGAGGAAAGGGGGTCGGGGGGGTGGGGGGGTGGGGGTGGGGAAGGGAGGGGAGGGATGGTGGTGGACGATTCTCTCTCTTTTTTATTCTCTTTTTTATGACGCAATCGTTCCCTCCCTGCTCAGGCTTGTTCTCTGATATCAAGGAGAGTGGAGCGGGGGTAGAGAAGAGATGAGGGTGGGAGGAATGGGGGGGGGGGTTTACGGGAGAGGGAAATGGAGAGTGTGATGGAGGGAAGGGGTAGGTGGGAGTGGGGAGGGGCGTGGGGGGTGGGGGTGGGAGTGGAGATGGCTGTTGACGAGGAAAAGTGCCGGGGCCACTGTCGACATCAATCTCGTTAGCAGAATGATCGGGTGTTCGACAGAAAACCACTCCCTCGTTCTCCCCCCCTCCCCTCTCCACCCCCATCCCCACCCCCACCTCACCACAACTCCGCACTCCCACCCACCCAGGCTTCTCTCAGCCCCAACCTTTCCCTCTCCTCTCTATCCTTCTCCCTTCCTCCCCCCCCACCCCCCTTCCTACCCCTCTCTCTCTCTTCCAGTAGCAGCGAGGGGGCAGATGGTTTCCGAGAGCCTTAGCACCAGCACTGCTAAGCTGTGGTGCGGAAACTCGTTCACTCTCGATGGTTCTCCTGTTCACACACGCGCAACTAACGATAATCTGGCTCCGGCTACAAAGTGAGCTTGCTGGATGGGGGTTGTTTTGTTTTTTTGCTGTCGTTTTTTTTTTTCGGTTTTTCTTGTTGTTGTTGTTTTTGTCGGGTTTTTTTTTTCTTCTTTTAGCATGGCCCCCACTACGCCAAATTATTGCCGATAACTTTCGATGAAACAAAACATGCAACATTGCGCAGTATGGACTCCTCAATCTTTGGTAGTATCAGCATCGTCAACAACAGCAACAATGTCAAGCAGCAACAACGGCAGTAGCAACAGCGATACTAGTAGTTGTAGAATTTATAGTAATCGTAGTAAAAGCAGCAGCAGTAGTAGTAGTAGTGATATCAGCAGTGCAGCAGCAGTAGTAGCAGCAGCAGCAGTAGTAGTAGCAGTAGTAGTACATTTAGGGGGGATGGTTCGCACGGATGTGAATACTTATCGTGTGAAAATGCGCTCTTGAGTCAAGGCGGCTTTGGACTTGAAGACGATTTTCGTAGATGGCTGCAGGTATTCATGGAGCGG
>NC_134876.1:69689217-69794217 GCF_041734735.1 Babylonia areolata | reverse complement strand
GGGGTTGTTGTTGCTGCTGCTGCTGTTGTTGTTGTTGTTGTTGTGTGTGTGTGGGCGGAAGGGGAAAAACGTCATTGTATACGTATACGAGTATGCAAATCTGTATGCGCGCGCGCGTGTGTGTGTTTGTGTGTGTGTGTGTGTGTGTTGTTGTTGTTGTTGTTGTTGTTGGTTGTGGTAGTTGTGAGTTTGGGATGATTTGTTTGTTGTTGTTGTTGTTTTTGTTGTAGTTTTTTGGGGGGTTTTCGCATTTTGTTTTGTGAACCCTGTCATGCCAGAGTGTTTCGAACTTCATTGTGAAGTTTTTCCACTGGGCTATATCAGCTGCCAAAGACTGCTTTTTCAGTACACCCGCTTCTCGGTTAATGTGCTGCACAACCCGAAAAAAGAAGAGTATAAAATTCCGTGTTCCCCAGTAATATCGACGCATGTTCTATAAGACATGAGAAGAAAAGAAAAATATTCTGCTGTTCATTTTCGAAGAAAAAAAAAACGGTCCACGCCAGCAGCGCGGTGCTATAGACCGGGGCTTTATGGAAAACTGTACGGTATGGTCCCGCCTAGTGTTCCCCGGGACATCAAGGGAACGTTTTCCTTTTTACTGCAGGCAGGCAAGTTTCGCTTTGCTGCACCCAATCTGATGCGAGGGGGGAGCACATGGCCCCTTGCAGAGGAGACTAACCTGGTTTCACGGCACGTGACTCCCGGAGACAGGGTGGGGCGAGCAGGCGTGGCGACAAGATAGCCGTTATGAAGTGCAGGCCGCTGGTCTGGCAACTATCGACACCTACCCCCCCCCCCCCCACCCCCCCCTTGCCCCCACGCCCCCCCCCCCCCCCCCCCCTCTCTCTCCCCCAATCAGGGAGAGACCTGAACAGCGCATCCCTCCTGGCCACCGGACACCTCTCCCCTCCCCCCTGCCCCAATCACAGACCAGGCTCATCCCTCTCTCCGGGGGCCTGTCCGCCTGCCTGCCTGCCGCTCCCTTCATATTACCTGTCATCGATCGGCCCTTCAAAAAAATCGTTGGACGGGCCCGTTTGGGAAGTGGGGTGGGGTTGGGTTGAGGGATTAGGGGGGCCTGTTAGGGTGGGGTTAGGTTGGGTGGGGTGGGGGCCTATTGGGGTGGGGTGGGGGCCTATTGGGGTGGGGAATAATTAAGAGATGACGGGTGGCAGAGCCGTTATTCTTCGTCAGTTGGCACTGCGCGGTTGTGGAGAGAGGAGACCCCGGGACCGCGGGTAGCATAGCATGTCGGGCAGGAGAGGAGAACTCGCCCCGTCAGGACATTGCTTCAAACTTGATGAAATTCGCAGAGATCGCAGAAAAAGATATCACAGAGCCGTACTGTCTCGAGTAACTTTACGCGATACCTGATATACGCCGACTGAACAATCTCACTGGAAAAATAGATCCCTGCTGACAGTGTGCATTGAGGGTACTGAAAATATATCTGTATCAAAACCACACATCTTTTTTGTTGTGGTTATGAGAGGATAACATGCCGAAACTTACTTATGAATGGTTGTCTGTTTCGTTGCACACCTGTTGATGTTTTACCTGATAGAAGAGAGACACCAGGAGGGACCACCAGCGTATAAATCATCGTGTTACCACCGCAGATTTCAAAAAGTGATCTGCCTTCAGGGGAGAACCACAATCCTATGAATCGTTGCATACTTTCTGGCGTTTCACCAGGGTACAAGAGAGAGAGAGCCACAGGCCATCACAGAAAGGATTGTTAGAATCTTCCATTGGACATCTCTGCCATTTCTCAAACTGCTCAATAAAAACTCGTCTCATCACTATCACCACAGATGATGATAACATTACTCCACTTCTTCATGTCTTACTGCACCTCATCCTGTGCGACTCAAAGTGTGGGCGGAATTCATGTACAGAAGTCGTCGCTCTTTGGCCCCACAAAGATTCACGTCACTTCCTTGTTGTGATGCAGAAGATGGAAGGAGACGACTTCTACGTATTTGCATGCTGGAAACAGGCGCTGTAAATGACACGAAATGTTTTCCACAATCATGTCTTCTTCAGATAGACTCAGTCTCGGATTCAGAAACCGACTGTTATTGTTAGGCAGATAAAACGCTGATAAACTAATAAATGAATAATCAAATAACAAAGTACTGTCTTGTCCGTGATAACAAAATGTCATTCCATGTAATGGCAGTGATTGCATTATGAACAACTGCATATTTCCGAAATCGGCTTTTAAAAAATTCCTTAAACTGTAAATGAGGGTTCAAGTTTCAAAATGTTTATCCAGTAATAGTTTGTGCACATTCCTCTATTTTCAATGAATAATGAAAATTCCTAACTGAAGTGTAAATACTGCATGAAATTATAGGCACAAGATTCTTCAGTTTAGTCAGCCTAGGAATGGACTTTGCCTTCCAAGAGGCGCTTAAAATGTCTCTGTTTTCCCCAACAGTTTGGAGCAGCTATTCTTACAAAATAAGGTCTGCACTTTGTTTTCAATTCGTTCAAGGCTAACGGCAACTTTGTTCTTTGCTATTCATCATCGCCTTTCAGCATATATCAGTCTCCAGGTTTAGCAGAAATTGTTCAAATTCTTTGGATAAACGCAACTGTCATCATCTTTTTTTTCTTTTTCTTTTTTAGACCCACTTTAACAGTGATTCATCAGATGCTGATCAGCATCCACCCAGACCAGTGCATCAGACTAACATGATTTCATCAAACATGAAAACAGCACTCGTTTCAGTAGACTTAACCGTCCCAAACCGTGTGTTGGACATCACCGATATGCAATCAGTCAGTGATATCACTGTGAAGAAATGAACATAGCACTCTGTGACGAGTATGGTGACGGTTACGGCTCAAAACATGACGCCTAACTCCGGGGTTCCGTGGCAGCGTGGTCCCAAGTCGTCCGTCGTTCGACGAGTAAAGCAAAAGCGGAAAGCGGAAAATATCCAAAAACTCACCGCTGGAGCGAGCAATAAAAGAGGAACTGGGTTTTTCATACATGTAATAAGACGCCACTGTTCCGAACAGAGGAGACGTGTATAAGGTGCATCTTCGTTTGAGTTGGCCAGTGAGAAAGGTGAATATGATATGTAGCAAACGATAAGAGACATAAACTATATCGTCCGTGTGAACAGTAGGAACTATCAATAAGTCTTTGAAGTTCACCACTATAAAAGTGTGAACAACAGGAAAGTACAATTCATAGTTGAAATAAACTATAAACATCTGTAGGGTGATAGAAAAAAAACATTCATCATAGGAATAGACAGTAATATGAAATAAAATCAAGTACAGTTAATAAGTTCCAGCGGTGAAGGATACAGACATGGACTGATCTTTAGAATGAATGAGGACGTTGATAAGGACGTGTTAAGAGTGAAAAATCAAACGCATAAATTCAATTAAAAAAATGTAAAAATGTGGGTCTCTACATGTCAGTGGGTGATGATGATGTCCAGACCTGTCTACCACAACAAAAACAACAACAACAAAAGCAAGAACAACAACTACAACACAGGTAGATAGAACAAACATGGGCTCCAAAGAGGAGTCGGAGGACATCGCCAAGAAAACGCAACCAAAGAAAAGCTGAAATCAAGTAAAGGCAGCACAAACCATGGGCTCCAAGGGCGACTACCTGTTCCGGCCGGCCCTGGCCCACGTGCTGCACATGGCCACGCGGCAAGCCATGCAGACATCGCACGTGCCCGAGGACCCCCTCCTGCCTCCCATGCTGCCCGCCGAGCTGAAGCCCGCCCTGGTAGAGGAGGAGGACTCCTTCCTCAGCTCTGAGGGCGACCTGTCCCTGCTGCCTGAGGGGGAGCGGGCCACCAACCAGCCCCTGCTCTACAGCGATGTCCGATTCCGATCCGGCTACTCGCACTGCTCCGAGCGGCAGGTGCTGATGGGCAAGGTGTTTGAGCAGGTAAATGATATGCTGAAGCGTATACATGAGCATTTTTTATGAAACGATTCCTGAACTCTTCAGCGTGAGCTAGGTGTTTGAGCAGGTAAATGATAAGCTGAAGCGTGTACATGAGCTTTTTTTTAAATTATTATCAAACGATTGCTGAACTCTTAAGCGTGTGCAGGGTGTTTGAGCAGGTAAACAATATGTTGAAGCGTGTAAATGAGCTTTTTTTCTATCAAACGATCGCTCAACTCTTAAAGGGTGACGGTGCTCAGATCTTTTAGCGGTGTGTATGCATGAATGATTTATAGCAGATCTGCTGATCTGCTCGACTGGGTGTTGACCTGAAAATATGAACATCTACTGACTCGTAACTGTGACCGTACATATAAGTTTGCTGATGAGTAATTATAAACGTGTCACATAGGTTTGCTAATGTGATAATATAAATGTGTCACGAAGGTTTGCTGATGTGAAAATATAAATGTGTCACAAAGGTTTGCTAATGTGAAAATATAAACGTGTCACACAGGTTCGCTGATAAGAAAATATAACTGCGTCAAATAAGTTTGGTAATCTGTAAATATAAACGTGTCACATTTGCTGGCCCGTAAAAATGAATATGTTAATGTTTGCTAATCTTCTAACCTACACGTGTAAAAACTTTGCTAGCCTTTAAACATATACTGACCAACATATACGGACATGCTAGCATTTTCTGACCCTGTAAACATTTGCTGGCCTACGAATATGAATGTCATTTGTCTGATTACGAACGTGTGTGCACTTTTTCTGACCTGAAACCATGAACAAGTGAACACATGCCGATATGAAAAGACGACGTCGGAAACTTTACTTACTTGTAAATATGAACAGGTAAATTCCGCTGATAGATGAGCATTTACATATGTACTAACTAATCCGTAACTATGACTAACTGAGCATCTGTAAACACCTGAACAAACTTACAGGCGATAAATGACATGTGGACACGTACGCATAAAATTCCTTGGTCACTAAACTGGAAGTCGAAAACATTTGGTGAAGCGTTATAAACATTCACACATTATTTTAAACTGATTGGCACATGCGAACAAATACATATTTGCTGACTTGTTAATAACTATGAACGCGCAAAAAAAACAACCAAGAACAACAAAAATTTTGATATGCAAATATGAACTTGTGGATATCCTGAGCTGTAAGCAACATAAACAAATATTTACTATTCATTTAACATTGACATGTACACATTTGCTACCATGTCAAGATTACTTCATGATGAAACTGAAGGAAAAAGACATTCTTATACTTCAAGGTGGATTTGTTGGCGATGGATCGTTGGATCTTTTTATTATAATCATTCATGCATTACAAACAAATTAGAATACGTGTAAACGAGGAAGAATAAAAACAAGAACAACGATGAACAATAACCGTCATCATCATCATCATCATCACCTTTCGGTTACTGGTTTATCAGTGTGTGGATGGCTGTTCATTAACTTAGGCCTTTCACCCCATCTTGTGGTAAATGCCGTAAAGAAGAGACTCCCCATCCAGTATTCCGTGCTTTTGCGTCTGTCTGGCTCCAGGCAAGGTCAGTCTTCTTTGTGTCTTCTTGGAGGTGTTGGATGGTTGCATGAAAAGGAAACTCAGAGGGGCATAAGGACCGGTCAATATAAGATTGCCTTGAAGGACTATTCGGCAATGAGCTCTTCTTTTTCTTCTTGTTCTTCGGATGTTCAATGAGTTCCATCGGGCACACACACACACACACACACACACACACACACACACATGTATTTATTCCCAAGGAAACAGAAATACACACACAGAAACATTTGTCAACATTACGCAAATCTCGATCCATACTTTGCCGACGGTCTGGCTTCATGTGCAGACTAATGAAATGAGCGAACTCTTTGTTCTTTGCGGGCCATTAAATCATAATCGTGTTAATTTCCTTGTTTATCTGTATTCATTTGTTTGCTTTTTCATCTGTGTTTGTTTGTTTATCCCAATGGCTCAGCAGATAGTATGCCAGTGGGCATATTTATTGATTGATTTGACCGCGACATTACAACTTCTATTGTATTCTGTTGTATTTTAGTCTAGTGTAGTCTGGTCTAGTCTAGTCTAGTCTAGTCCTCTCTAGTGAAGTCTTACTGTTCTGTTCTGTTCTGTTCTGTTCTGTACTCCTCTGTTCTGTTCTTTTCTGCTTCATTCTGTTCTGCTATTCCCTGTTCAGTTCCATCGTTTTCAAAAGAGAGTATCGATTCACCAATTAACAAGCACTCTGTCGTGTTCTGTTGTGCTGTGCTGTGCTGTGCTGCGCTGTGCTGTTCTATGATGTGCTGTATTTGTTCTGTTCTGTGCTGTGCTGTTCAGTGCTGTGCTGTGTTGTGCCGTCGTGTGCTGTGCTGTCCCATGATGTGCTGTGCTGCGCTGTGCTGTTATGTTCTATTCTGTTCTGTTCTGTTGTGTGCTGTGCTGTGCCGTGCTGTGCTGTGCTGTGCTGTGCTGTTCTGTTCTGTTCTGTTGTGTGCTGTGCCGTGCTGTGTTGTGCTGTGCTGTGCTGTGCTGTTCTGTTCTGTTCTGTTGTGTGCTGTGCTGTGCCGTGCTGTGCTGTGCTGTGCTGTGCTGTTCTGTTCTGTTCTGTTGTGTGCTGTGCCGTACTGTGCTGTGCTGTGCTGTGCTGTGCTGTGCTGTGCTGTGCTGTTCTGTTCTGTTCTGTTGTGTGCTGTGCCGTACTGTGCTGTGCTGTGCTGTGCTGTGCTGTGCTGTGCTGTGCCGTACTCTGCTGTGCTGCACTGTTCTGTTCTGTCATGTTCTGTATATGTTCTGCTCTGTATTTGCTCTGTTCTGTTCTCTTCTTTCACTTGTGTGTGTGTGTGTGTGCTGTCTGTCTGTCTGTCTGTCTGTGTCTGTGTCTGTGTCTGTGTTCTCTTCTCTTCACTTCTCTTGACTATGTCGATTTATCCTGCCCTCACCCACCACTTCCCCCACCCTCGGCACACACACACACAGCTGACAGATGAAGAACGCGTCTTCCTCAACGCCGCCTTCCTGGGCGACCTGGGCATCGTGCGGCAATCGCTGGAGGAGAGTGCTGAGTCCAACCTGTCCGTCAACTGCGTGGACTACATGGGCCGCAACGCTCTGCACCTGGCCATCGACTCGGAGAAGCTGGACATCATCGAGATCCTGCTGGACAACCTCAGCTTCAACTGCATCGAGGAGGCCCTGCTGCACGCCATCAGCAAGGGCGCCACCAAGGTGGTCAAGATCATCATCGAGCACCCCAACTTCATGGCCGGCGAGGACCGGCTCCGGCGCATGGGCGGCGGGGAGGCGTTCTTCCGCACGGAGGAGAAGAGCCAGTTCCCGCCGGACATCACCCCGCTCATCCTGGCCGCCCACTACAACAACCACGAGATCATCCAGATGTTCCTGTCCAGGAACCACACCATCGAGAAGCCGCACCCCATCTCCTGCAAGTGCACAGACTGCGTCACCAAGCAGAACTACGACTCCTTGAAACGGTCGCGGTCACGGCTGAACGCCTACCGGGCGCTGGCCAGCCCCGCCTACATGGCCCTGTCCAGCCCGGACCCCATCATGACCACCTTCGAGCTGCGGCAGGAGATGATGAAGCTGGCGGAGGTGGAGAAGGAGTTCAAGGTGAGAGGGGCTGATGGGTGGAGAGAGAGGGGATGGGGGAGTGGGGGCAGAGAGAGAAAGGGAGAGGGAGTGAGAGAAGAGGGAGTGTGTGTGTGTGTGTGTGTGTGTGTGTGTGTGTGTGTGTGTGTGTGTGTGTGTGTGTGAGAGCGTGCGCGCGCGCGTGTGTGTGTGTGTTCGTGTGGGTGGGTGGGGGTATGAGTGTGGGTGTGGGGGGGTGTACATACATGCTACCTCACATGTGCGTTTATGTGTGTGTGTGTGCGCTCGTTTGTTTGTGTGTGTGTGTGTGTGTGTGTGTGCGTGCGTGCGTGCATGTTGATGCTCAAGTGCATACTTGCGTGCGTTCATGAATGCGTGTGTCTGTGTGTCTGCTCGTGTCTTTCTCTCTTCCAGTTTGTCTGTCTGTGAACCTGTCTCAGTCCCAGAACAAGCCAACAGTGTTATCGATTCTACACGACAAAAGCTTATCATTCTTTTTCAGGGATAAGTAAGCAAAGCCAAACCCTCTTTTTGATCTTCCTTCGCTCTGTAAAAGGACAACGACACAGAGTTGTCTATGAATTGGTAAAGAGACATCTGTTAACATTATTTATGAACAATACGTACATTAAGTCTATCAGATAATTACATATCATTCCAAATTAAAACATTTAGCTAGGTAATACTAAAATGGGGCAGAGAAGGGAGAATCAAACAGACCGAGAGATGGGTATACAGACATACAGACAGGGAAAGGAGGCACTCACAGACACGAGAATTAGGTGTGTAAACATACAGACAAGGAAAGAGACAGTTACAGACACGAAAATCTGTTCTACAGACATTCCGACTGGGAAAGAGACACTCACAGACAGACACGAGAGATGGGTGTACAGACATTCAGACCGGGAAAGAGACACTCACAGACGTTAGAGATGGGTGTACAGACAGATAGACACTCACACACATTAGAGATGGGTGTACAGACAGAGAGACACTCACAGACATTAGAGATGGGTGTACAGACAGATAGACACTCACACACATTAGAGATGGGTGTACAGACAGAGAGACACTCACAGACATTAGAGGTGGGTGTACAGACAGATAGACACTCACACACATTAGAGATGGGTGTACAGACAGAGAGACACTCACAGACATTAGAGATGGGTGTACAGACAGACACTCACAGACATTAGAGATGGGTGTACAGAGAGACACTCACAGACATGAGAGATGGGTGTACAGACAGAGAGACACTCACAGACATTAGAGATGGGTGTACAGACAGAGAGACACTCACAGACATGAGAGATGGGTGTACAGACAGAGAGACACTCACAGACATGAGAGATGGGTGTACAGACAGAGAGACACTCACAGACATGAGAGATGGGTGTACAGACAGACACTCACAGACATTAGAGATGGGTGTACAGACAGAAAGACACTCACAGACATTAGAGATGGGTGTACAGACAGCGAGACACTCACAGACATTAGAGATGGGTGCACAGACAGAGAGACACTCACAGACATGAGAGATGGGTGTACAGACAGAGAGACACTCACAGACATGAGAGATGGGTGTACAGAGAGACACTCACAGACATTAGAGATGGGTGCACAGACAGACACTCACAGACATTACAGATGGGTGTACAGACAGAAAGACACTCACAGACATTAGAGATGGGTGTACAGACAGCGAGACACTCAAAGACATTAGAGATGGGTGTACAGACAGAGAGACACTCACAGACATTAGAGATGGGTGCACAGACAGACACTCACAGACATTAGAGATGGGTGTACAGACAGAGAGACACTCACAGACATTAGAGATGGGTGTACAGACAGAGAGACACTCACAGACATTAGAGATGGGTGTACAGACAGAGAGACACTCACAGACATTAGAGATGGGTGTACAAAGAGAGAAAGGAGACACTTGCAAACAGACGCAAGTCCTCGAAAAACTGGGGCAAAGAGCAAAACAAGAAAAGGGAAGCAAACCACTCACAGGTTCTCCCACTTAATCCTTATCTTCAACCTCCAACAGTCGCTTACCCCTTCTGATGGTCTGCCCCTTCTACTTTCGAGTGACGTCCCGTAGTCGCCAAAATGGCGTCGGGGTTTTTCTTGTCATGTCCGGTTAATAGCCCTTCATTCCTTGCGACTCCGGGGGTCTACACTATGCGGGATGGCAAATAGGCTATTGATCGTTGTGCTTTGCACTTAGCGTCAAGTCTATGAAATTATGATTGGGGACTGGAGTCCCAAGATTTCTTGCCTTCTCTGTCTCCCTGTCTCTGTCTCTGTCTCTCCCCCCCCCCCTCTCTCTCTCTCTCTCTCTCTCTTTCTCCCTCCCTCCTCCCCTCTGTCTCTTTCTCTTTTTTCGGGGGGTGGGGGGGGGGGGGGGGGGGTAGGGGGAGGGTGGTTGTATGGCAGTCCGTGGGAATTACATTGCTAAATACGATGGGAAATTAATCTAATCATACCAGTGTGCTGGACTGATTGAGGAGAGTTAGGTCTGTTTTTTGTTCTTTTTTTTTCCCTTGTCTGTCGTTGTCTTCTGAACATACACAGTTGATCCTTGGTTGTTGTTGTTGTTGTCTTTGTTGTTGTTGTTGTGTGTGTGTGTGTGTGTGTGTGTGTGTGTGTGTGGCTTTGTTTTGTTTTTTTTATCCATTCTTATTAGCTAATAGGCTGATCTAGATATTGTTTGCACCTTGAAATAAGTAAGACGAATGTCTTCTGTCTTTTTTGTCTTATTTTCTTCCATTCTTGTTTTTTGTATTGAAGAATATGAGACTGGTTTGGTTTTGTTAATTAAGTACACTTATCTTTCCTGGTGATTGTAACAGTTCATTGTGTGACATTAAACAAGTCACGGTTTTGAGGAAAAGAAAACTAACTTCCTACCCGATAATCAACTAAAGCTTTTCAGCTTCCTTTTTTTTTAAACAGTGCACTAACTTTCGGCTTACCTGATATCAAGCAAGAGGTTCAATCTTTAGCGAGTACATAGTCGTCTCCGGTATTCACATGATGAGACAGAAATCATGTCTTGAATGAGCTGATATTCAGATTAGTTTCTGTCTGTTATAAGTTTTAAGTGCTTGTCTGACAAATTTACCGTCTGCTCAGTTATGGTCACATGCTGAACTCAAAAGTTTGTTTCGTTTATTAGCTGCGGTTTATATGTCGCCGAAGAATATAAGAGAAGATTGTTGTTGCGAATTATCATGGGACTGATCATGTTTGGGTTGATTTTGTTTTAGTTTCGTCTGATGAAGGCTTTTGACACTGCTGTGAAGCTTTTCTTCCCACGTGTATATTTGCTGTCAGCTAAGACATTTTGATCGTAGGCGAAAGTCTGGGATTTCCGTTGCTTTTTCAGTGTGTGACAGTGCATGGCTGCCATACCACAGAGAGCATAGACACTGTATATTATATTGTGTGTGTCCTGATTATAAGAAAGAAAGTGATGAGTGATTTATAGATAAAAGAAAAAATAGATAAGGAACAAAAACCGAATGAAAAGAGATTATTAATCACCAGACTCCCTCTCTCAACAAGGCTTTTTTGTTGCTGTTTGTTGTTTTTTTCTTCTTCATTGTTGTTGTTTTTGTTCGTTTGTTTTTGCTGTTGTTGTTTTTGTTTGTTGTTGGGGTTGTCTCGTGTGTGTGTGTGTGTGTGTGTGTGTGTGTGTGTGTGTGTGTGTGTGTGTGTGTGTGTGTGTGTGTGTGTGTGTGTTACGGAACACTACACAGGGGAGATAATCCTTTCACGCTGCTGCTCCGTCTTTACCTGATTTGTTTCCCATTGGGGCTCAGAATTTGAAGGGGAAAAAAAAAGAAAAAAAAGAAAAAGGAATAAGTAAAATGAATGAAATAAATAGAATAAAATAAGATAAAATAAAATGAAGTGAAATGAAAGAAGATAAAAAATAAATCAATGATACGAAAAGGTAAAATTAGAATAGAAATGATGTGTGTTCGTTCCGATTCAGAACTGAAAAAAAAGGATGTGTATTTGTGTGTGTGTGTGTGTGTGTGTGTGTGTGTGTGTTGCTTTTTTCTTCCCCGTTCCATGTCCTTACTTTTTTCACTCTTTTTCATTTCTTTTTTTTTTAATAAATTTCCCTTTAATTAACACGAGACTTAGCGCGTTGGGTTACGCTGCTGGTCAGACATCTGTTTAAACAAGATGTGGCATAGCGTCTATGGGTTAAGTTAGTCCTTGAGGAACTGAACGTCACTCTAACTCCCGTTCCTTCTCCCTCCCTACTCTTTCTGCTCTTCCTATGACCTCACATATCAGTTGATTTGACACTGATGAACAATAATTTCGTTCTTTCGTTCTGTCTTTCATGTGTTTTTGTTATTCTTTTCTCTTCCTCTCTTTACTTTTTCGTCCATTCTTTCGCGTTTGTTTGTGTGTGTGTGTGTGTGTGTGTGTGTGTGTGCTTTTCTTTTCATTTGCTTTTTTGCCCCCCCCGGCCCCCCCCCCACCCCCCCCGACCACCTCCTTCTCCCCCTCGGCAAATCATCATACTATTCTGGACTTAATCCATAACTGTGGTGCAACAAGGTACACGAGCGTCCACGTTTGTGAGCAAGTTACTGGATAGATCGAGTTTGTGTATTTAATTGTGCCAGTCAAATTATGATGTTTTCAGAGTTGGACCAGTGATCATGTACGTTTGCCTGTGTTCAGATTGAGTACACAGGAAATGATGGAACATTTTTTCTTTACATCATATGACGTCAAATGACAATGACTTAAGTATGCCTGTGTGCCTGTGTTCAGAGTGGGTACCTGGGGGGGTGGGGGTGGAACAATTTATGTATTTAATAATCCAGGAGACGTCAAATGACAATGACGTATATATATGTGTACATTATACATATAGATATAGATATATATATAATTATGTGTGTGTGTGTGTGTGTGTGCGTGTCTGTTTGCCTGTGTTCTGAGTGAGTACATGGGAATGGTGGAACAATATATTTAGTTACTTCAGATGACGTCTATAGTGATGATGACGTAATTACATAGACCTCTATGCCTGTGTTCAGAGTGAGTACCTGGGCATGGTGAAACAATGTATCTATTTACTTCAGATGACGTTAAAAGTGACAATGTAACGTGATTACGTATACATGTGCCTGTGTTCAGAGTGAGTACCTGGGCATGGTGGAACAATGTATGAACTTTGCCTGTGAGCTGATGGACCTGTGTCGGGGAACGCAAGAGGTGGAGGCTGTGCTGAGCGACAGCGGCAAGTTCTCTGACCGCGACCCTCTGTCCAGGCTCAAAATGGCCATCCGGTACGAAGAGAAAAAGGTGAGTTGCTAGCTGTGGTGATGTGGATATATATGGTGTCACTGTGTTGATGATGATAATGATGAAGTCAGTACATGCATGGTAATGAGAGAGAGACACACACACAGAGGGAGAGAGAGGGGGGGAAAGAGAGAGACAGAGGAACACACACACACACACACACACACACACACACACACACACACACACACAGAGAGAGAGAGAGAGAGAGAGAGAGAGAGAGAGACCTGCCTATGGATAACGACTAGCAACAAAAACTAACGCTACAGCTCTGCCATAGAATATGATTTTTTACACGTCCTATATCAGAATCCTAAATTATTGTACCTATTGGTTACATTTTCATGTGCATGCGTGTATGTTTTGCCTTTGCTTTGTCTTTTTTCCCCTAAGGGCTGGGTGTAAAAAAAATTTTTTTTTAAACACAGTTACGCTTACTCCACTACCCTCGTGAAATAAAAATTCGTTTCGTTTCTTTGCGTTGCGTTGCGTTTCGTTCGTTTCATTTCGTTTCGTTTTCTCCCGACGACTATTGCAGTTTAACGACCTATTGGCGTCTACACCCTTAAGGTCAAGTTTGTTCGGTTGGAGTTGTTTTAATGCGGGTATTTGTTTGTGTGGTTGGGGTTGTATGTATTTGGTGGTGAGGGGGTTGTATGTGTGTGTCACTGGGGTTGTATGTGTTTGATGGTGAGGGGGTTGTTTTTGTTTTAGCGGGTGGGGTTGTGTGCGTTTGGTGGTAGGAGTTGTTCGTTTGTGTGGTTGGGGTTGTGTGTGTTTGATGGTAGGGGGTTGTTAGTGTGGTTGGTGTGTATGGGGTTGTGTGTTGCTGTTGTAATGGGGTAGTATTGGTATGATTTTGTGGTTGTGTGTTTGTAATGTTGACTGCTTGTGCTGTCTGTGGTTGTGCTGTGGTGTAGGGGTTAGGTTTTGTTAGTTTTGCCTTATGAGGATTGTTTGTGTAGTTTGTGGGTCTTGCGTTTCGTTGTTGCTAAGGGTTGTGCTTTTTTGTGTTGGTGGTGTTGTGTTTTCTCCCCTCTTTCCTTCTCCTTTTCTACAGCCTTTCCCCTCACTCAAACCTCAGCTCCACGTGTCCATGATGTAATGTGTCCGTCCCTCCATCCATCCAGTTCGTGGCCCACCCGAACTGCCAGCAGCACATGACCAGCATCTGGTACGGGTCGGAGATGGGCTTCCTGCAGTCCCTGAACGGGCTGATGCAGTTCCTCTACCTGCTGCTCTTCATCCCCATCATCCCCTTCCTCTGTGTCGCCTACGTCTTTGTGCCCGGCGGTAAGGTAATGCTTCTTTTCCCACTTGGCTTAGGGACACGTGTTAAGAGGTGTTTTTTTATGGTGTGTTGCTTTGTGATGATGATCCTCATCATAATTATCATCATTATCGTCATCATAAGCATAATAAGTATGATGATCGTAATCACGATAATAATAGTAGTTGTAGTAGTAGTAGTAGTAGTAGTATCATTATCATCATCACTATCATCATGCTCATCATCATCATCATCACCTTCATCACAACCATAACCATCATATTCTAATGATGATGACGATGATCGTGATGATGATGATTGTGATATTCATCGTCATCATCATCATGCCAACAGTAATGGTAATAATAATAATTATTATTATTATGATAACAGTAACAATTGTGACGACGACGACGACTATGACGACGACACTGATCATGACAATGATAATGACGGGTATGAATGTAAGCGGGCATGATTTGTTAAGCGCTTCATTAAGAGTCTTTATCACGCACATGCACTTTCATTACTGTACAATAAATCATTAACATTGAACAGTTCACTGATTAACGAAAATATTCTAATGGAAGTTCCAATACATCGTCTTTCAGTTTGACAGAATAGACCGAATTTCAGTGACATTAATAACTATCACTTGTTTGAACCATTGTCAAAGGTTGTACAGTTTTCAAAGTTGAGTGGTGTTGGTAGGTAGGTATATATGTGTGTGTGATTCAAACATGCTGTTTTGCGGCTTATCCCGTGCTAGGTTTGACGTCAATATGCAAATTCTCTCTCTCTCTCTCTCTCTCTCTCTCTCTCTCTCTCTCTCCAGCTAGCTTTCCGCCTGTTGTCTGTCTGTATACATAGATGTAGTTGTCTTTTTCCCCTGTCTCTCCCTCTTTCTTTATTTTAACCCCCCACATCCCCCACCCCCCTGCACACCCACCCCCATCTCATCACCATCATCATCATCATCATCATATTCTTCTTCTTCTTCTTCTCTGTTGTGAAAAAATCCCGCTCACCGTTCAATGGCAGATCGGCGCCATCATGAGATGCCCAGTGACCAAGTTCATCACGCACACGACGTCACACATGTGTTTCCTGGTCCTGCTGGCCGCGGCCACTTTCCGCATCACCGAGAGTGACGTCACCATCACTGATACGTCAGAGCTGACAGACGTACGCTATAAGTCGCTGACGAAAGACGAGAAGATCCAGAGTTTGCTGAAAGAGACGTTGAGGCCTGCCAGCACCCTCATAACGCACGTGCAGATCTGTATTGTCTTCTGGATTCTCGGTGAGTTCAACTTCGAGCTGTTCTGATGTTAAACTTGGAGCTGTTCTGATGTTAACCTTGTAGCTGTTCTGATGGTTTTTACACCAACGACGTGTGCCATGAGCCATGAGCCGCTTTTACAGTATCTTTGCTTCAGAATACGCTTCATATTCAGAAGAGAGAGATTCTGATTTGTTTTGTTTTTTTAACAGCATACTGACCCAGCCTTCCTTTATTTGACGATTTTTTAATTGACATTTTTCTTTGTGATACTTTTGAATACAAAGAGAATCTTTCTTTCTTACTTTTTTTTTGGGGGGGGGGGGGGGGGGCCAGGGGGGTGGTATTCGGATAATTTCTGGCACTGATGTTTTGCCCGCTTGGTAAGTCAGTTTTGAACCAACATTCATCACCTTTATCACCATCACAGTAGTAGGCCTACCCACTAGTAGCAGTTCCATCAGCAGCAGCAGCGGCGGTAATAATAATGATAGCCGTTGAAGTGTTAGGTCTTCATCATCTTTGTTATCCTTATTTACCCAACCCCCCACCACCACCACCACCACCCTCTCTCTCTCTCTCTCTCTCTATCTATCTATCTATCTATCAATCTCTATCTATCTATCTATCTCTCTTCCTCCTCATCATCATCTTCATTGTTGTCATCACAAGCATGACTGTCACCATCTGCTTTAAGCAGTATTATTGTTGTCACAGGGCTGCTATGGATAGAGTGTAAATAGCATTGTTGCTGTTACATGACTATTACGGATAGAGTCTAAATAGTATTGTTGCTGTTATAGGTCTATATTAGAGCGTAAACGGTACTGTTGTTACAGGACTATTATTGATAGAGTGTAAAACAATGTTGTTGCTGTTACAGGTCTGTTATGGATAGAGTGTAAACGTTATTCATTAGGAAAGTGTAAACAATGTTGTTGCTGTTACAGGTATGTTATGGATAAGGCGTAAACGTTATTCATTTTGTAACAGGTCTGTTATGAATACAGTGTAAGGAGGTGTAGTATTGTTGTTACAGGACTATTATGGATAGAGTGTAAACAGTATTGTTGTTGTTACAGGACTAATAATGGTTAGAGTTTAAACAACATTGCTTTTGTAACATGTGTACTGTGGATAGAGTGTAAACAGTATTGTTGTTGTTACAAGTGTGTTGTGAACAGAGTATGGAACAGGTGTAGTATTATTATTGGTATAGGTGTGTAATGGATAGAGTGTAAACAGTATTGTTGTTGTCACAGGTCTGTTGTGGATAGAGTGTAAATAGTATTCTTGTTGTCACAGGTCTGTCATGGATAGAATGTAAACAGTATTGTTTTTGTCACAGGTCTATCATGGATAGAGTGTAAACAGTATTGTTGTCACAGGTCTGTTATGGATAGAGTGTAAACAGTATTGTTGTTGTCACAGGTCTGTTGTGGATAGAGTGTAAACAGGTGTACAACTCTGGCGCACGGAGCTACATCACAGATTACTACAACACCATGGATTTCGGCGTTCTCTCCATGTACCTCTGTTCCTATGTACTCAGGTTCTTCACCGAATTTAAAGTCTCAGATGCTGACAGGTCAGTTCCAACTGATGTTTGGTCTGCGCTTTTGTTTGTCTGCTTGTTCGGTTGTTGTTGTTGTTGTTGTGTTTCTGTTTATCTACCTGTCTTGTTTTTCTGTATGTCGGAATATAATTTTCTTCATAAAAACAAACACACTTCAATTAAATAATTGTTTATAAATGAATGAATTGGACTTTAACTGGGTTTGTTTGGGTTTTTTGTTGTTGTTTTTTTTCGAGGGCGGCCAGGCGTTAGACTTCTAATCCAGTGTTCACCAATGATCCGGGATTGAGACCCGTATCGGCACTGTGTTGTGTCCTTGGGAAAGACACTTTACTCCGATTTTCCTCACTCCACCCAGGTGTGAATGGGTACGTGACTTCTGTTGGAGAGGGTTAATGAGGTGGAAGGAGAAAATTGGGCCCCGCCTACCTGTGCCGATCCCTGGACACCGTTGATGTGAATTCACTGCCCCGATGGGCTGTAAAAGGCTCTGGAGTATTTAACCTTTTTTTTCATATTATTTATGTACTTCGAATCGTACATGACTTTAATCGAAACTTTTGTTTTTCAAGTTCAGGGAAAAGGAGGAAGAAGAAGAATTATCTAAGCCTTCAATAGACAGGATTTATTGAATACTGTCTTGACAGACTGACTCCAGAGGAGTCTCGCTAAAAAATAATAATAATAAAAATATAAAAAATAAAAAAAGTCGAGGAACTAGCGAATGGACATGTCAGCTTTGTTCTTTACATCAAGATTCCTGAAGAAGGAAATACCAGTAGAAATCAAAGAACGAAAGTACAGAGAATCATTCGAGACGAAAGAAGAGAGAGATATTTCAGACTGAGGTGAATAGACAGTGAAGGAAAGAGACAGACGGACAAAAGAGACAGAGAGACAATCATGGCTGGTTAACCTGACTGACAGGAAGAGAAAGACATGGACGTCCAGTGCCGGTTGATAACAAGGGAGTCTGAACCAGGAGAAACACCGAAAAAGCACACATTATTCTTCCAACAGAGGTGTGAAGACACTTCAGTCACTTTGACAGTTTCAGTTTCAGTAGCTCAAGGAGGCGTCACTGCGTTCGGACAAATCCATATACGCTACACCACATTTGCCAAGCAGATGCCTGACCAGCAGCGTAACCCAACGCGCTTTGTCAGGCCTTGAGAAAAAAAAATTAATTAAATTAATAAATTAAAAAATAAAAAATAAAATAAAATAACTAACTAAATAATAATAATATGATTATAAAAATAATAATAATGAAAATAAAATAAATAAATAAATAAATTTTTTTTTTAAATAATAGACTTTGCAAAGACACTTCAAGAAACTGGTCTTTGAGGGTAATGTAAAAGACAGGAAAGAGACAGACATAGAAGTGGAGACAGACTGCCAGACTAAACGGTGCTAAATTAATTTGTTGTTAAACGAAATTGTTTGATTTTTCCTTGTGAAATAACCATGGTTCATTTCTTTTAGAAACACTACAAAAAATGCGCATACATTAAATGATTGTGAAATAGAATTCAGTAAACAGCTCCTTACATATGGCAGTGTGCATATGCATGTGTACGTTATTTTACTATGTGTACGCGCACATATTTTGTGTGCTCAGGTGCATTCATGCACGTTTATGAGGTTTCGTGTTGCGTTGGGCAGGTACTTCAATGGCACAACGTTAGCAAGACATTATCTGTATTCCGATAACTTCACGTACTTTGATCTACACATAGCCAACATCAAGGCGCAGCGGGATTCTCCTCATCACTATTTCATGGAGGCGTGTGAGTACTCGCTCTGTGTGTGTGTGTGTGTGTGTGTGTGTGTGTGTGTGTGTGTGTGTGTGTGTGTGTGTGTGTGTGTGTGTGTGTGTGTGTGTGTGTGTGTGTGTGTGTGTGTGTGTGTGTGTGTGTGTGTGTGTGCGTGTGTGTGTGTGTGTGTGCGTGTGTGTGTGTGCGTGTGTGTGTGTGTGTGTGTGTGTGTGTGTGTGTGTGTGTGTGTGTGTGTAGCCTCCCTGACGATCCGCGAGCTGCATGTTATCCCGTGCCTTGTGTTGGTTTCAGAAGTATTTGTTGTTTTTTGTGTGTATGTGCGAAAGCGTGTGTTGGAGAGGGCTCGGAGAGGGGGGAGGGGACGTGTGAGTGAGCGTGCGCATGCGCAAGCTTATGCCTATATGCATACCTATCTAAATCCTACTGTATTTGTGTTTGTATATGATTTTCGATTGATGTCTGTAGCTTTTATGTACAATCATCCTCTCAATATTTCTTGCGACTCCGATACATTTGGCAATAAAGATCTATACTATTCTGTTCCATTCTATTCTGTTGTTGTGTATTCTATTCTATTCTATTCTATTCTATTCTTGTTAACGTGTTTATCCGTGCAGCCCGTTTCCAGTGGGAGCCGTATGACCCAGAAATAGTGTCGGACGCCCTGTTCGCCATAGCCAACGTGATCAGCTTTGCCCGCACCACGTGGCTCATGCCGGCCTTTGAGGTCCTGGGCCCGCTGCAGATCTCCCTGGGCCGTATGATAGGGGACATCACCCGCTTCCTGGTGCTCTTCACACTGGTGAGTCAGATAACTTAATATGTTTTGGGGTCGTCTGCCACAGTTTTTATGTGAGTATGTGGATGTTTCTTTGTTCTTTGTAATGATAGTTAATTCTATTTTTTTTTTATATTGGGCGAAGTCGCTGCGCATTACGACAAGATAAACAGTAATATATAAGCAATCAAACTCATGTAGACATTGTTGTCCATGATGTTGCGCCTACAATTTTCTGTATTTACGAAGATTTTTAAAATATAATTTGTATGGCAGTTTTAGAAAACCTTTTTAAAAAGATGGTGAGTTTAAGGAATTGTGCACATTTGTTTTTGCATTTTAGTTTTCTATCTGTTCACGATTTGTAATCCTCCTGTAAAAGGCTGTATAATTGTTCCGTGTTGGCATAATTCTATGTCTATAAATTCAACAGTTGCTCCACAAGTTTAATCAAAGCCGTTTAAGGACGCTATTTTACGGTTTACAGTAATTGTAAAAAGAAACGTAAATCATATGAAAATGTTTATGGTCTTATGTACAGAAATAGGGGGAAACTTCTTCTTCTTCTTCTTCTTCTTCTTCTTCTTCTTCTTCCTTCATGGGCTGCAACTCAACATTCACTCGCATGTACACGAGTAGGTTTTTACGTGTATAATCGTTTTTCCCCGCCATGTAGGCAGCCATAATCCGTTTTCGGGGATGTGCATGCAGGGTATGTTCTTGTTTCCATAACCCACCGAACACTGACATAGATTACAGGATCTCTGACGTGCGTATTTGATCTTCTGCTTGCGTATACACACGAAGGGGGTTCAGGCACAAACAGGTCTGCACATATGTTGACCTGGGAGATCGGAAAAATCTCCACCCTTTACCCACCACATGCCGTTACCGAGATTCGAACCCGGGACCCACAGATTGAAAGTCCAACGCTTTAACAACTCGGCTGTAGCGCCCGTCATCTGTTGGGAAGTTAGTTCCCACGAAAATGGGTATTTACAAAATTCTGTAGTATAAAAAAAAAAACAGCAACAAATAATGAGAAATTCGCAAATGCGTTACTGCTGAAAACAATCGCAATTTTCTGAGTTGTTCAATACTTTGAAGGGAATTCTACCCTGATATGGTTTGGAAAGATTAGATTATAGCTCAAAGACAGAATGATTTGAATGTCGTGGTAATATCCAATTTTAGCATCCTAATTTCCTGGAGCTATATGCACGGTATATTTCGTGCATATTGCAATGCAGGCATATAACTTGAATAACATGAATTGACCTTTGTCATCCACGCTGAGTAGGTAAATTGTGGTTGTAAATCGCCTGAAAAATCACCGTCATAACCCCTAACCTGATAATGACATAACAAACTTTCCTTTACAGCCGATTTTGTCTTTCCCAGGTCCTGTTTGCCTTCATGGTGGGTCTGCATAACCTCTACTGGTACTACGGCTCACAGAAGATCAAGATGGATCTCAACGGAACGCTGGTCTCTGTTCACGCCGCCAAGGCTTTCCAAGGGTGAGAGATCTTCATTGTATTGACATGTTTTTCACATGGTTTTTAGGTTGATTTTGAAGTCAGGTTTTTTCTCTTAAACCTGTTCTGTGTGGACTGCAAATTTGTCCAGATCAATTAAAATTAAATTAAACATTATCTTACAGTAGAGTGTTATCTTTATCAGTGGGTGCTTTTCACAGAAAAATGTAACCCTAGCAAAATATGTAATTAAGAATTAAAATGATGCTTCTCACACACATAGTGTTAAATGGAAACTGACAAACGTAGAACTTTTGAAAACTTTGTAATGTTTTATACAACTTAAATTCTAAGTCTCATACTCCTTAATGCTCGACATATTCAGAAGATTTTCTACTGATGATAAACACCTGTCCATCGAAAACAAACTGCAAGATGGTGACCTTGACCTTCTTTTCAGCCTGCAGCAGACGTTTGGCAGCCTGTTCTGGTCCATGTTCAGTCAAGTCAGCATCAATGACATCACAGTCACCCACCCCAGTCCTGGTGGAGGTACAGGATAAACCCCTGTTTCACTGTACCCGTCTCATGTCATCATGTTCGTGTTCTGTCCGTATTGTACATGCAGTGTGTCTTTTCATGGTGTGACTGAGTTGAGCCACTATCTTTTTCCAGCTGAAACACGGAGCGCAAATTTCGTCATGTCGTTAAAAAAATTGTCTTGTGTCCTTTTGATTTTCTGGTTTCACTTTTTCTGTCTTGCTAGCTTCATTGATCTAGTTTACTTCATAACTGTTTTCCAGTTGGCAGTCTGGCTTCAGTTATCTTCCTTGGACTACTAATCTCATGATTTACGTCTGCCTGAGTGTTCTTGCTCCGTGAGGACAGTTGCTGAAGTGTCTTTCATGCTTTCTTCCAGTGCTTTCTGCGGTCCTAGTTTCATGCTGTACTGAAGGATAGTTACTGCTGTTTGATTGTCAGTGCAACCTACGATCACTTTCTTTCTCTCTGTTTCTTGACTGCAGAAACGAATGCGCAGCTGAAGATTTAATGCCTGTCTCATCCTTGGGTGAAACACACAGCCTTTCTCTAGGAGGTATTCGTTGTTGGATTTTTTTTTTATTGTCAACTCGGGCCGTCGGTCTTGATTAAAAAATAAGTATGTTAATGTTCTGCTGAAGCCATACATCTTACACCATATAGTGGGTGTTGTTAAGCTTTGAGCGGAGAGCTTTATCAGGGACGTGGTCAGTTCAAATCATTATCAGTTTGCACACCAAACTCCAGTGGTGTGATCAGCTCGCAGCAAACGTTCGGCATGATCAACAAAAATCACTGTCAGTTTGTGCATTAAAATCCAGAAGTGTGTTTACCTTGCAGCAAACGTTGGGCATGGTCAATAGACTTCACTATCAGTTTATGTAGGCCTTATAAACTCCAGAAGTGTGTTTAACTTGCAGCAGACCTTCGGTATGGTCAGTACAAGCTTCTGTCGCTTTGTACACTTAACTCCGGAGGCGTGTTCCATTTGCAGCAGACTTTCGGTTTGGTCAATAAATGTGCAGCAAACTTTCGACATGGTCAATAAAAACTTCTGTCAGTTTGTACACTTGACTCCGGAGGAGTGTTCCACTTGCAGCAGACTTTCGGCATGGTCAATAAAAACTTCTGTCAGTTTGTACACTAAATTCCAGATGTGTGTTTAACTTGCAGCAGACTTTCGACATGGTCAGTAAACATGCAGCAGATGCTCGGCATGGTCAATGAAACTCTCTGTCAGGTTGTAAACTTAACTCCGGAGGTGTTTTCAGCTTGCAGCAGACGTTCGGCAGTCTCTTCTGGGCAATGTTCAGCCAAGTCAGCGTCAACGAGATCACCGTCAAGCACCCTCTGTCGGACGGCGCGGTGTCAAGGGGAGATTATTCTAACCACGCTGTCAAGGCCACCTGGAGTGGCGGGGAAGGTAGGAGACTGCACATCTTGCTCTGCTGACGTCTCGCACTGAACGTCACTGCACTGTGACTGTCGTCTGTACTGTACGTGCAACAAACTGTATTTTCGTGACTGCTGCCTTGTTCACCGCATCGTCTGCGTTCAGTTAACCAAGTTCACTTGCACTCACTCAGGCAGCGACAGGCTGCAGACTTTGCACGATGTGACACCTGTGGCTGACCTGACGTAGGTAGACCACACAGACCAGTACCTTCACACTGCTGACCTAGGCACCGTGGAAACATTGAGACAAGGGCAGCACCCGCATGCATGTGTTTCGGTGAATTTGTCTCAGTTGTTTCGGCAAAGTTCTATCATAACTGCATGGAGATTAACTGCGCTGACTTTGTTTCACGCTGTTAAAACTGATACCAGCTTCTGTGGAAAATGACTCTGGGTATATAATATTTTTGTTACTCTCAACACACACACCAGTATTAAAAGTAGTCGCTAATGTCTCACGGTATATGAACTGGATGAGTCGCGCTCTCGTTTTTTGCACTGCATGGCAATGTGTTGTCACACTGAATGTGATATCCTCACCAGGACATTATTGTGATACTACCATTATGTATATATGTTGTGGTGCTACAAACTGGGTAGGCCTGTGTATTCGTGCAGTCAGATGGGTTCCTATTATTTCTGAATAGTTGGTCAACAACAAATCTCTGATTAGATAACATGTATATCTGAGGTGAGCGCTTTTCTTAGTATGTCACCAAAGAAGCATGTCAGCATTGCTGACCCAGTGCAGACAAACGTTTCTCTCTCCCTCACATTTTCTTCCTCATATGTTTTGTATTGTATTACATTTTTTTGTCACAACAGATTTCTCTGTATGAAAATCGAACTGCTCTCCCCTGGGACAACACGTCGCCACAGTATAGAGCCACCTTTTTTTCTTCTGTATTTTTCTGCCTCCAAGCGGATTTTTTCTAAATTGATTTTACTACAGAATCTTGCATGGGACAGCCCTTTTGTTGCCTAAGGTTCTTTTACGTGCGCTAAATGTATGCTACACACGAGACCTCGGTTTATCGTCTCATCCGAATGACTAGCGTCCAGTCCACCACTCAGGGTCAACTGGATGGGGTATACTAGCGAGTGTGGGATTCAAGGCACTACTGAACACCACCGAAGTGACTCAGCAGCAGTGCAGGGTCTCCTCTGGTGCGTGGCCTTCTAGAGACCTGACATCGATGGTTCCCTGTGGAGTGTTGACGCTGGGACCGCGACAGACAAATCCAGATGTGATTCGGAATGATCGGCGTGGGAGTAATGCAACTGAAACGGCGCAGATGATGGTGCAGCACAACAAAAAACGTTTCCCAAACCTGTTGTTGCTATTGCATTCAGCTGCGCTACTTCCTGTCGGCGGATTACCCGTCAACACCGACATTCCAGACAATGGACGTGTTCGCTGCTACGTATCTCTTCCATGCTCTCCCACCAACCAGCAGCACTGACCACATCATGGGCATAATGGAAAGTGGACAGAATATGGGTCATCACAGGTTTTTGTATATGGCTTCCTCCGCATATTTCACCGACTGCCAAAAGTATCCAAAGAACTGGGAGGAGAGGCGTACACCTTAGAATCACACTGATGGCGCTGTAATAGGATAGAGAATACCAAGTTAAAGAATGCTGCGAGGATTCGAATTCACCGTCTTATGATATATACAAGTCTGAACTCTGTATAGTAAATATACGACGTTTAATCAATTTATGAGCTATTTTCAAATGCTAGTTCTCATAGCAGGAACTGCGACAGAGATCGCAATAAGTCTTTGTGGAATTTATATTCTGTCACAAAGGACTGAACAAATCTTTGTCTGGCCGTCTCTCGCACTGACTGAAATTTGCCAGATGTTGAATAGCTTTTCTTTTCTCTTCAGTCTTTAGAAGTAAACGATTTATTCAATGAAGAGCAGACTTTATATTTCTTTGAAGAACATGCACACCATTACTATGCTTTTTCCCTTTTATTTGAACACTCATTTCCTTCAGCTGTGATCAGCTTAGTTTATAATCCCAAATGTTGGTATTTCGTTTTCAGACAAGTGTCCTTTTTATTTGACTTCCTAATAAATTCCTTAGCATTTCACTGGGTTTTGTGTTCGGTGAAAGTTTTAGTGATTTCAACATATTCGGAGTGGGTTTTTGTATTTGGTCGGTCTGGTTCTGGTTGCCATCTTTTCTTGAATCATGGTGATGTTCGGTTATCGTTCTTTGCCTTTCGTTACCTGTCGAACTTCTTCATGTGCGTTCTTATGAACACATTGGCTTCATTCACGCTGGGTGCACGCGCGTGTGAGTGCATACATGTATGTGTTTTCGCGCGCGTGTGTGTACGTATATATGTGTACGCGTGTGTGCGTGTTCTGTGTGTAAAGCAAAGTTACAGTTGATAGTGGCACTTTTAGCTGTTGAGCTTGAGTATTCTTGTGTGTTCTATGGTAATGTAATATTCCTGAGGTATTGTATTATTTCAGTTTGTTGAGTTCTTTGCTTGTTTGGTTTGGTTTGTATTTAAAGAAACGAAGTCATTTTTGCAATGTTGGATAAAGACTTGTTTGGCCTATGAATTTTTTCAGCGTGTAAAACGGTCATAGAAATAATTTTACTTGTACTATTTGACTATCAGATTAAACAAGTAAGAGTTTCAAAGTCAGTTAAAAGTCAATGAAACACTACGAATAAACATTGTTTCTAACTTCAAAGTTTCATTAAGGATTGTGTGACCGCAAATCGTGATGTGTTTAATAATGATGTGATGTAACCTTACTGACCCCATCTGTTGCACGTGCATGCGTGACGGGCATGTGACGCCTGCGTGTTGTGTGCTGTGCTGTCTTCTCTCTCAGTGCGCCATTGTCTGGCACTGGACTTGGAGCGCACCAAGATTTACTGCACCGATTCAGTGCCCCACTCCTCGGGGGCCAAGAATGCAGGTAATGACACTGAGCCAACACTGCACGGCTTTACACTCTAAAGGGGACGATCCACTGTTAGTATCCGTGCTGAGGGCAACGGACAGAATATTTTCAATCCACCCTAAATGTGACCTATTTGTTCTTTTAACGGTGTGACGTCTAACAAGTGCCTACGATAACCAATTAAACTGCGTATCACAGGACCACTTCTCGACGTGTGCATCCATATGACCTTTATCGAGCAGTTAGTTCTATCAATGCTAACGCTTTTTCTAGGCACAGTAGTCAATACGCACTTAGCTTAACCATGCATAATTATACAGTTTTATGAATGGTTACTAAAAGCAATGGACTATCAATTCACATGTAAAATCTTGTCAGCGATCCTGACTGCCTTCCAACATCACATGAATATCAAACTGTGAAATCAGTTTGATTTGTTTTGGGTTTTTTTGTGTGCTGGTTTGTTGTTTGTTTTGTTGCTATTGTTGTTGTTGTTTTTTGTTTTGTTTTGTTTTTGTTTTTTTGGTGTGTTTTTTTTGTTATTGTCGTTGTTGTTGTTGTTTATTGTTTGTTTTATTCATTCTCATTCTTGCTCGGACACTCGGTATACCTCGCGTGTCTGAAAGTGTCTATGTCAGACACTTGTATCCTTTATGCATCACACTGCACAGTCGTTTAACATTGCCCAGTCATGGGATCGGCCTCTTTAAGTGTAGAACTTGGTTCGGAAAAGGCGTCCCACGGAATGAAGATTAAGAGTGAAGTGTTTGATTTTCCTCTCTGTTTTTTCACAATGACTAAAACTTCGCAAAACACGATGTTCGTTTTTTTCTCTGTTATCAAATCATTGAAGTGGTGGCCTTGTGGATAAATCACTGAAGAAGGGAGCGAGGGGCTCGGGATCGAGTCGCACGAGGACCAGGGATTTCAGTACCACTGGTTCCACTGGTCTCTCTCCTCTCCCACTCCTTTCTCCTTGTCCGTGTCATCCGCCCGCCACTCTCTCCATCCTGTTCCTCTTCACTAGACCTTGAATGCGGGTCTGAAGGGGTTGGGTGGGAGGGGGGAATTTGAGGTGGGGGGAGGGGTTAATCTTTATAGGGAGGCGATAAACCAAGGTACAACGTGCAGGGTGCATTCACTGCACGTGCAACGAGAACCCACGCCAACCCACTTTGGTATAGAAACAAACGTGAATGTGGACAGAAAACGAAAGAAAAAAAAAAGGCTCCCTCTCCCCTCCCCGCCACCTCCACACACACACACCCGTTCCCTCCACCGCCCACCCCAAAATGTTCCGCTCCTCTTACCACCCATCCACTCTCCCTACCACCACCCCAAAAATCTCTCTCCCACCAAACAACAACAACAAACAAAACATGCCTGATAAACTTCGGAGAATGCTCTGATGATTTTTAATATTTCTCCTCCTCTAACTGGCCACTCTGCTACTGAAGGGATTCGTTCCAAGGTTTCTTTTCTCCTCTTCCTTTCTTTTTGTTCTGCCAATACAGAGAGTCCGTGAGGGTGTGGGTTCGAATCCCGCTCTCGCCCTTTCTCCTAAGTTTGACTGGAAAATCAAACTGAGCGTCTAGTCTTTCGGATGAGACGATAAACCGAGGTCCCGTGTGCAGCACGCACTTGGCGCACTGAAAAAGAACCCATGGCAACGAGAGTGTTGTCCTCTGGCGAAATTACGTAAAATGAAATCCACTTTCATAGGTACACAAATATGTAAGCATGCACTCAAGGCCTGACTAAGCGCGTTGGGTTATGCTGCTGGTCAGGCATCTGCTCAACAGATGTGGTGTAGCGTGTATGGATTTGTCCGAACGCAGTGACGCCTCCTTGAGAAAGTGAGAAAGTGAAACTGTTCTGTCTTTTTTTCCTTTAGTTGCCTTTCTTTCTTTCGTTCTTTCTTTCCTCTCGGTTCTTTCTTTCTTCCTTCCTTTCTATCTGGACACTCTACCGCTGCAGGGATTCTTCAGAAAATGTCTTCATCTTCCTTCCTTTGTTCCGTTATCTGTTTTCATTTATCCCCACCCCCTCTCTCTCTCTCTCTCTCTCTCTCTCTCTCTCTCTCTCTCTCTCTTCTTTTCCTGTATTCTGATTTGGGTATTTGCATTTCTGATTTCTTTTTGTTTTGTTTGTTTGTTTTTGTTTTGTTTTTGTTTCTTTTGTTCGTTTGTTTGTGTGTTGTTTTTTTGTTTTGTTTTTTTGTCATTATTTAACAAAGCTTAATTTCCTTTGACCCAATTCATTTCTTGACGTGCTTCAGCCCTGAGATAGCCCTTGCGGTCTGCCGGGCCCTAAAAAAAATTAGACTTTATTCCTTTATTTGTTTCAGTTTTCTCTTCAATGTGTAAAGGGTTTCGGTGCAAAGGTTCATTTCTTGACATATCGGAAAGATAGCTAATATTTCAGAGCGTTTACATTATTTGACAACTGTGCATGCAATCATATTCAAAAGTGACTACAAGAAATATTGCACAGAGTGCGGAATTTAGTGTGGTGAAATTAGTACTGGACAAGCGAAAGTGAAATGACTGACCCACAGCTTTGAAAAAGAAAAATTGTCACAGGTGTTACTTCAAGGCTTTGAAATAGACAGCATTTACTTTACAAATATGTATTCACAAAAAATATACGGAAGCTTTTCCAGATTGGGTTAAGCTGCACGATGTGTGTGAAGGAGACACACTTCATATTTTGGAAAGCATGTTGAGGAGAGATAGAGAAAGAAAGAGAGAACGACTTCATGTTTTTTTTTTTCTGGGAAAGAGACAGTATAGCAAGACTTGTGACTATTTTGATCATTCAAAGCAAAATAACAGTCACAGTAAACGTTTTAACTAAGAGTATGTGGTAGTATCCCAGTAAACGTTTAAACGAAGAGTTTGTGTTGGTATCTTGTAATAGTATTGGCATTTGGCATCATGGTCATGATTAATGAATAAACAAACGTCGAAGATGTTGCATTTGTGTTTGTGTTCGTTGGACACTGAACGGTAATGATGTCAAGTGTTCAACCGACTGCATTATTTTGTGGGCCCAGTTTACACAGACTGCTGTGTTCAACTTATTTGTGGACTAAGTAGTACACGAACGAGTAGTGGTGCCAGTGTGTTCAAGGTATTGCATTATTGGTGCCAGTGTTCAACTTATTTGTGGACTAAGTTGTATAGGAACGAGTAGTGGTGCCAGTGTGTTCAAGGTATTGCATTATTGGTGTCAGTGTTCAACTTATTTGCGGACTAAGTAGTACACGAACGAGCAGTGGTGCCAGTGTGTTCAAGGTATTGCATTATTTTGTGGGGTCAGTGTACACGGAATGAATAGTATTTCCAGAATGTTCAAGGTATTGCATTATGTTGTGGGGTCAACGTACACAAACTAGTGGTGCCAGAGTGTTAAAGGTATTGCATTATTATGTACGTTCGATGTACACAGACTTGGTAGTCCCGGAATGTTCCATGTATTGCATTATTTTGTGGGGTCAGTGTACACAGACAACAGGTGGTCCTAATATGTTCGAGATATTGCATTTTTTGTTGAATCAGTGTACACAGACCAGTGATGCCAAGGTGCCAGTGATGTTCAAGGTATTGCATCATTTTGTAGGTATAGAGTACACAGACTTTGTGGTCCTTGAGTATTTAAGATGTTTTATTATTTTGTGGGGTCAGTGTACACGTACCAGTAGTATTCCCAGAAAGTTCAAGCTATTGCAACATTTTGTGGGTGCAGTGTACACAGACCACAGGTCCCTGAATGTTCAAGATTTTGCCTTATTTTGTGTGTCCAGTGTACATAAACAGATAGCGGTGCCTATATATATGTTCACCGTATTGAGTTACTTTGTGGGCTCGGTGAACACAGACGAGTAACGGTGCCCTAATGTTCAATGTTTTGCGTTACTTTGTAGACTCAGCATACAGATGACTAACGGTGCCTAACTATTTAAGGTGTTGCATTATTTTGTGGCCTCAGTATACACGGACGAACGTCACTCCCCCACAGTCAGCAGCACGTCACTGGTGGAGACGGTGGGCATGTACCTGTTCGGCATCTACCACGTCGTCATCATCATCGTCCTCATCAACATGCTAATCGCCATGATGAGCCATTCCTTTGAGGACATTCAGGTAAAAGTCAAAGTAAAAAATGTTTAAATTGTCAGGCCTGTGGTCCATTACGATAGGAGCGCACACTTCCAAGACTGTGGAGATGACGGAGGAGGAGGATGGTGGAAAAGGAGGAGGATTTGATTCGATTTGATTTGATATGGATACTTATATAGTGCCTATCCTCGGTCGGATACCAAGCTCTAAGCGCTTTACAAACTCAAGGAAATTTGCACAACAGGCTGCCTACCTGTGTAGAGCCGGTGCTGGCTTCCATTGCGCGCTCATCATTCGTTTCCTGTGTCATTCAATCAGATTTCAGGCACGCACACATACATAATCAGACAGACATGTATCATTCTATGTACATGACCGTTTTGTTTATTTAACCCACCATACAGGCAGTTTTCAGTTTGTGCATGCTGGGTATGTTCTTGTTTCCATAACCCACCGAACGCTGACATGGATTATAGGATCTGTAACGGGTGTATTTGATCTTCTGCGTGTTTATACACACGAAGGGGGTTCAGGTACTAGAAGTCTGCACATATCATAACCTGGGAGATAGAAAAATCTCCATCCTTTACTAACCAGGCGCCGTTGCCGAGATTCGAACCCGGGACCCTCAGATTGAAAGTCCAGCGCTTTAACCGCGCCCGTGATGGCAGTGATAATGGAGATAGCAGTGATGGAGGATGAGGAAGATGGTAGTGCTAGAGGAGATGACAGCGATGACGATGGATGATGCTGAGGAAGGAACATGACAACGAAGACTGTGTGTGCGTGCAGACGGACTGCGACGTGGAGTGGAAGTTCGCGCGCACCAAGCTGTGGCTGAACTACATGGACGAGGGCAGCACCCTGCCCGTGCCCTTCAACATGCTGCCCACGCCCAAGTCCTTCTTCTACGGCTGGCAGTCCTGCAAGGAGATCTTCTGCCAGGCAGACAGCTACCTGCACTCCACACAGGGCCGAAAGCAGACGTTTCTCAAGGTAATTTTTTCCATCCCGCACATTGGCAAAGAACACAATCTTCAAAGTAAAACACTCGCTGATAAAACTCCCACTGTCTTCAAGACAAAATTACCGCAGGCTGCAAGCAGACCATTCTCAAGGTAACATTTCCACCGGTTGCAAAGTAGACAATCGTCAAGGTAAAATTGGCTGTAGCAAACCTCTCTCAGGAAACATTCACACAGACTGCAAGAAAAACATCAAAGTAACATTCCCATAGACCCAACAAGCCTTTCTCAGAAAACATTCCCGCAGTTTGCGAGTAAACCTTTCTCAAAGTAACAATACAAAGGGGTTTTTTTGGATGGTATACTATAAAGACGTAGAACTTATGCGAACTTAAATTTAATTGAATTATTAAATTAATATAATTTGTGGCCTCGATGATGGTATAATTACAAAGCCTGACCTTGATTTGGAATTCCTCCTAGGAATTTTCTCAACAAGCAAACAAACAAACAAAATATATGTATGTATGTATGTATGTATACACATATATAAAATTTTGAATTAAACATGCTTTCCTTTCAACTCGGTGATAGCATAGAAGACACAAGCCTTTCAGAAAAAAACGGTAACTGTACTTACCTTTAGCTTGAAAATACCATACAATAGAACTATTTAATACCAAACACTATTATAGCTGTGAAATTAAAATTATCCAGACCCTTTGATGTTTTCTCTTGTGTGAAAAATTTCAACTGTGATGCGGTAATTTTTTTGGTTCTTTGTATTATTGTACTTCATGATATCAATCAATTATATGAACAATGTAATTTTTTATTGTATTTTTTGCCTTCCTCATCTCCATGCAATAATTCCCTGTGAGTTACCCACACGTTCCGAGATTATCTTCCTGAGACAACATACCCAGTAAGCAGGTATTCCTGAAAACAACCCACCCACAGACAATGAGAGAAGATTGTCACGGAGGGTGACAAGGAGAGAAGTATGGAATGTTACAGAAAGATTGTCTTGGAGGGTGACAAGAAGAGAAGTGTGGAATTTCACAGGAAAGATTGTCACGGAGGGTGACAAGGAGAGAAGTGTGGAATGTTACAGAAAGATTGTCAGGGAGGGTGACAAGGAGAGAAGTGTGGAATGTTACAGAAAGATTGTCACGGAGGGTGACAAGGAGAGAAGTGTGGAATGTTACAGGAAAGATTGTCACGGAGGGTGACAAGGAGAGAAGTGTGGAATGTCACAGGAAAGATTGTCACGGAGGGTGACAAGGAGAGAAGTGTGGAATGTTACAGGAAAGATTGTCACGGAGGGTGACAAGGAGAGAAGTGTGGAATGTTACAGCAAAGATTGCCACGGAGGGTGACAAGGAGAGAAGTGTGGAATGTCACGGGAAGATTGTCACGGAGGGTGACAAGGAGAGAAGTGTGGAATGTTACAGAAAGATTGTCACGGAGGGTGACAAGGAAAGAAGTGTGGAATGTCACGGGAAGATTGTCACGGAGGGTGACAAGGAGAGAAGTGTGGAATGTCACGGGAAGATTGTCACGGAGGGTGACAAGGAGAGAAGTGTGGAATGTTACAGAAAGATTGTCACGGAGGGTGATAAGGAGAGAAGTGTGGAATGTTACAGAAAGATTGTCACGGAGGGTGACAAGGAAAGAAGTGTGGAATGTTACAGAAAGATTGTCACGGAGGGTGACAAGGAGAGAAGTGTGGAATGTTACAGAAAGATTGTCACGGAGGGTGACAATGAGAGAAGTGTGGAATGTCACAGGATAGATTGTCTTGAAGGGTGACAAGGAGAGAAGTGTGGAATGTTACAGGGAAGATTGTCACTGAAGGTAACAAGGAGAGAAGTGTGGAATGTTACAGGGAAGATTGTCACTGAAGGTAACAAGGACAGAAGTGTGGAATGTTACAGGGAAGATTGTCACTGAGGGTGACAAGGAAAGAAGTGTGGAATGGTACAGGAAAGATTGTCACAGAGGGTGACAAGGAGAGAAGTGTGGAATGTTACAGGAAAGATTGTCTTGAAGGGTGACAAGGAGAGAAGTGTGGAATGTTACAGCAAAGATTGTCACGGAGGGTGACAATGAGAGAAGTGTGGAATGTTACAGAAAGATTGTCACGGAGGGTGACAAGGAGAGAAGTGTGGAATGTTACAGGAAAGATTGTCACGGAGGGTGACAAGGAGAGAAGTGTGGAATGTTACAGGAAAGATTGTCACGGAGGGTGACAAGGAGAGAAGTGTGGAATGTTACAGGAAAGATTGTCATGGAGGGTGACAAGGAGAGAAGTGTGGAATGTTACAGGAAAGATTGTCACGGAGGGTGACAAGGAGAGAAGTGTGGAATGTCACAGGAAAGATTGTCACGGAGGGTGACAAGGAGACGAGGCAGAACATTGCTGGACAGACAGACACGGATGGATGGTGACAAGAAAGAGGTTTACCTCACCGGAGAGGTGTTTCATAGGCGCTACATTGCCATTGACGTGGCGCCGTGGAAACATCTGCCTGGTGGCGTAAAGTGCACGCGCCTGATTCGCGACAGTCTCAAAACTTCAAGGAAGCAGCAGCAGCAATCTCTTGGCCATCGCTCGCTAGTCAAGGTGTTGTTTTGCTGGGATCGAAGATCAGCAGTCTTTCCACCAAGCCCCCACCCCTCAGAACGCATTTGGACCCCCCATCACCCAGATAGACATTCAGAACTCCAAACACTGCAACCTTCACCGAACCAAGACCCAAGCAATGGACAACGTGACTGAAAGGGCGTCAGGCAACAGGTCGTTCAACTCTACAGTCTTTCCAAACAGATTTCGCCTCGAAAGGAGAGCGAGGGGGGTATTTTCACTGATGGTTCTTCTAGATGTGTGGAAACTTGTTTCGCTTGTCTTGCCTTCATTTTGTCAAAACCTGGGTTGGTGGTCTTGTTCTTCCTTCATGTTAACTTCAGCCAGACAGGCATGTTGTCTCCCTGAGTTGCTTGTTTCTGCTGCGCCTTTCTTTGAGTCGATCAGCAACATCAGTCACTCATTTGGTGGTGAAAGATGGTTTGGATTTTGTGTTGGTAACTGTATATCTTGGTCACGTTTATCGTGAGGTCTGGGGTTTTGTTTGTGTTGATTTATGATGCTTCTGAAAAAAAAGGATGACCATAGTTGTCAGTTAAGTTATATACGACATTGCAGGATTATATTCCACTACAGTGCTTCACGATCAGGCGATTAACACATTGCCCAGCGGACCATAGACAGACAGACAGACAGACATATTTTCAACACAACAATTGTTTATTACGGCATCCAGTCTGAAGTTTGGGTGGTGCCAGCTCTTTAAGAAAGACATGGCATGTCATCTATAATTTTTTTATACTTAGTTGGCTGGTTTTGTCGTTTTGTTGGGTAAGTTATTAATTGTGTTGGGTAGCTGGCTGACTGTTTGACTGATATGGATGTTGACAGGTTGACCAAGTGTTCAAACGATTGATTGACCGACTTTACTGATATTCATCCACACAGCAAAGCAAAGCAGTGCAGACTGGTGGAGCGGATGTCTTACAATGCACTTGACTAGGGAGTGTCCACGAGTTCGAGTCCAGCACAGCCACGGTTTTTTTTGTTGTGTTTTTTTTTTTTGGGGGGGGGGGGGGGGGGCTAGGGGGGGAGTGTTTTTTGTGGGTTTTTGTGGGGGTTTTGGGGTTTTTTGACACCTTCCACTCACCCCTCTTCCACTGGATCTTGAGATATGGTTTGGGTGCTAGTCTTTCTTTTGAGACGATAAACTGAACCCTCATGTGGTGCGTGCATTGACTGCACTGAAAAGAAACATAGACTACAAGAGTTCACCCTGGCAACATTAAGTAGGCAAATCCGCATCGGTAATGAGATAAACACACTTGTAAACATACAAAAGAAGACAAAAAAAAGGGGGGGGGGGAGGGTGGCTTTCCTTCATGGAGAGCAGCCCAAATTTCAAACAGAGTTTGTGACCACCACCACCAACCAAAAAGGTAATACAACACCAGCTGAAAGACTTACTGACTGATGAATCAGCGAACCCTTTACAAACTGGTCCATCCAGCTGACTAGTCCTGCACCAACGTCCCAGTTTCAGTTTTCTCAAGGAGGCGTTACTGCGTTCGGACAAATCCATAATACGCTACACAACATCTGCTAGTATCAAATTCATTACGGACCAAGTATTGTTCTAATGTCAAGTGCATATGCTTTAGTAACCTGACAATTGAGCATATAATTTTTCGCGGTAGCTTGATGAAGCCTTTTGTACACGAAAGTGTGTCTTCACAAGTGACTGAGAACGTTGATGTTTTTGACTTTTTGCATTCATTATCAGTTGTTTCGCTTGTCAGTTTAACGACTTCTCTTTTACGAAGTCCTGTAATTTCCTGTAACTGTATTTAGAGGGTTTTTTTTGGGGGGGGTTGTTTGTTTGTTTTTTCTTCCAAATTTCACCCACATTTTTACCCTCATTTGCCCAGTTTCTCCCAACCCTCCATTCATCCACATCTCCCACCCCTTCTAACCGATAATACTCAGATGTATTCATAAATACTTTAACAAAATGTCTTCAATCACCAAAATTCCTCCTCCTGCTAGGCAGACGCCTGACCAGCAGTACAAACTCAGTGCGTTTAGTCAGGCCTTGAGTGAATGCATATATGTTTATGTACCTACAAGACTGGATTTCCTCTATATGAATTCTGCCAGAGGATAACACACACGTTACCATGGGTTCTTTTTTCAGTGCGCCGAGTGCGTGCTATACTGCACACGGGACTGATTTCGGTTTATCGTCTCATCCACTCAGTTTGATTTTCTTTCTGGTCAAACTTTGGAGAGACTGAAAGGGTGGAGACCTGGATTCGAACCCAGACCCTCACGGACTAATGGCAAAAGAATAAGCGTGTTAACCATTCTGCCACCTCCCTCCTCGTGCAGCAACGTCGAGAAACGGTGTGCAAGACGCTGGAGCTGAAGCCGGACGAGACGTCCTACTCGGACATTATGCACCGACTGGTGAAACGCTACCTCTTCAAGCTGGAGAGGGCCAAGGACGAGAAGGAGAACGGTGAGAGTGAGCCTGGACACTCTTCTGCTTCATGGTCTCTTTGTGGCGTGTGTGTGTGTCTGTGTGTGTGTGTGTGCGTGTCTGCGCGCGCTACCTCTTCAAGCTGGAGAGGGCCAAGGACGAGAAGGAGAATGGTGAGCGTGAGAGCCTGACTGGACACTCTTCTGCTTCATGGTCTCTTTGTGGCATGTGTGTGTGTGTGTGTGTGTGTGTGTGTGTGTGTGTGTGTGTTTGATTGTGTGTGTGTGTGTGTATGTGTGTGTGTGCGCGCTACCTTTTCAAGCTGGAGAGGGCCAAGGACGAGAAGGAGAACGTTGCGAGTGAGCCTGGACACTCTTCTGCTTCGCGGTCTCTTTGTGGCTTGTGTGTGTGTGTCTGTGTGTGTGTTGTGTGTGTGTTGTGATGTGTGTGTGTTGTGATGTGTGTGTGTGTGTGTGCGCGCCCTACCTCTTCAAGCTGGAGACGGCCAAGGACGAGAAGGAGAATGGTGAGCGTGAGAGCCTGACTGCACACTCTTCTGCTTCATGGTCTCTTTGTGGCATGTGTGTATGTGTGTGTGTGTGTGTTGTGATGTGTGTGTGTGTGTGTGCGCGCGCGCGCTACCTTTTCAAGCTGGAGAGGGCCAAGGACGAGAAGGAGAACGGTGAGAGTGAGCCTGGACACTCTTCTGCTTCATGGTCTCCTTGTGGCTTGTGTGTGTGTGTGTGTGTGTGTGTTGTGTGTGTATGTGTGTGTGTGTGTGTGGTGTCTGTGTGGTACGGTGTGTGGTGGTGGTGTGTGTGTTTGTGTATGGTGGTGGTGGTGGTGGTGGTTGTGGTGTGTATGTGTGTGTATGGCATGTCTGTGTTTGAATGTTTGCATGCGTGTGTGGCTCTGTGTACGAGCGTGTGAGTGAGAGAGTGTGTGTGTGTCTGTGTCTGTGTGTGAGTTTACGTGAGAGCGAGAGAGAGAGAGAGGGAAAGAGTGCGCAATGTGCGTGTGCGCGTACTCTGTTGAGATAGATAACCACAAAGCTATAATCAACTGTTCTCTTCACAGTGAAGGACGGCCACGCCAACCTGAGGGGAGGGGAGGACGTGGAGGTGTGGGACCCCACAGCCGATGACACCCCCCCTCCACCCGTCCCCGACACCCCCTCCCGCATTCCTTACGCAACTCCTCCCATCGCTGAGGAGGAGGATGAAGATCAGCCCCGGGAGAGAAAGTCAAGTGAGTGTCTGTGTGAGTGGGTGTGTGGGTGGGTGGGCGGGCGGTGGTGGATGAGGTTGTTTGTGTGTGTGTGTGTGTGTGTGTGTGTGTGTGTGTGTGTGTGCCTCTGTCTGTGTGACTCTGTGTCTCTGCGCTCGCGAGCGTCTGTGTGCCGTTCCAGAAGCGAAATTACATTACCCTTACTTATTTGACTTGTTTGTTTGTTTCTAGTTTTGGTTGGTTGTTTCGCTCATAAATTTCGCCGTTTTTCCTTCTTTCTTTTTTTAATTGGTGGTGCGGGGGGGGGGGGGGGGCGATACGTGAGTTAGAATTGCCTCTATCTCGTTTCTCTGTTCGTTTGTTTGTTTATTGCTTGCTTGCTTGTATCTTAATATACCATCGATGGCCCATTTCAAACTGATCTGCCATACTCTCCATCCCCCACCCCCATCCCAACCATCCCCCCACAACCCTCACCCCCACCAGTGTTCCAAGGGTCCTTCAAAGGAAAGAGAAAGTGCTCCAGCCGCCAGAACCCTCGGCGGACGTCCACGGGCATGGTTCCCATGGCGACGACCTTGGCCATCCCGCAGCTGGACGCCATCCAGAGGTCCCAGAAGCTGCTGGACGTCAGGCTGCAGCACCTTCAGGCCAACAGCCGGGAGAACAACCGTATGATGGACGACGTGGAGTTCATCCGGAGACTCATGTCTGAAAACCAGAAGGTAGGCTGCATTACCTCAGGACTTCTCTCAAAGTGAATCGTGTTGGTATGTGTAATTCAAACATGCTGTTTTGCTGCTTATTCCGTGCAATGTTAAACGTAAGTACACAAAATACTCTCTTGCCCCCCTCTCCCTCCTGCCCCCTCCCCCCCTCTCTCTCTCTCTCTCCCTCTCTCTCTCTCTCCTAATTCATCCACCGTCTCAGTGGCATTATTCCCATGCTGCTCATCACAAGTTCCCTGTACAACTGTACACTGTATACAGCCACACCGGGTTCGTCTGTCATTACGACAAATTTTAATACAAGACTTTCTTGTCGTCTTGCCCATTGTATTTTCTTAAAGCCTGAACCGGACTATAAATGGCGGGCGATTTGAATCAAGCCAGTTTCTCACCAGAGTCTGACACTGTGACGTCGGTGAAGGTTTATTCAAAATAAAAGCCTAATAAAGCTACGGTTTGGCTTCATTTATGGCAGAGAGCGAGATTTGCCTAGCAGCTTCCAATCTAGACCTGAATTGACTTTGGAAAGTACAAAATGTGTCAGCTACACGTGATACAAAATTTGAATGCAGAGAAAAGCGGCGCAACCGAAACCTTGCTCTCGGGAGTTAAGACTTTAAGACTGCTTGAACTAAAACCAAGAAGGCAGAGAGGACGCAGCTACAGATTCGACAACAGACTCGGGTTCACGCTCAGGGTCAGGTTCGAGTTCAGTGTCAGGCTGAGGTTCCAAACCAACACCCGGGACACTCAGATTCTTTTAAATCGTATTTAAGTTGCATTGTCTTGTATTACTCTTTTGTCACAACAGATTTCTCTGTGTAAAATTCTGGCAGCTCTCCCCAGGGAGAGTGCGTCGCTCCACTACGAGTGCCACCAATATTTTTTATTCTAGTGTTTTTCTGCCTGCAAGTGTATTTGTTTTCCTACAGAATTTTGCCAAGGACAACCCTTTTACTGCCTTAAGTTTTAAGTGTGCAAAGTGCATGCTGCACACAGGACCTCGGTTTATCGTCTTATCCGATTAACTTGCATCCAAACCACCACTTAAGGTCTAGTGGGTGGGGAGAATATACAGGTGACTGTGGGATTCGAACAAGTGCGCTCAGATTCTCTCGCTTCCTAGGCGGAAACGTTACCAGTAGCCAAAACTCCATTATAGAGTAATGTCAGGAGATCTTCAAAGGGTTTATATGGACGAAATGGGACAGCAAGGCACAGACTCAGTCTCAGGTTCGAGCTCAGGTTCAAGCCTAGCTTCAGGATCAGGTTTGTGCTCAGGTTCAAGCTCAGTCTCAGGCTAAGGTCCATGCTCATATTCTTTTAGATGTCGGAACAGGGCACAGAGCGGGAAGGGATTTTCTGTTTAGGACGAGTCTTCTAACACTTCCTTGTTTGGTTTGGTTCTACTTGGGAGATGTTAAAGGAGCGAAGGTAGGATAATGGTTGTTGTTTTTTCTTCTGGTGGGTCGGGGTTCTTGTTGCCTCTGTCTGTGTGTGTGTGTGTGTGTGTGTGTGTGCGCGTATGTATTTGTTTGCGTCTGTGTGTCTTTGTGTGCGTGTGCGCGTATATGTGTATGTGTGCGTTTGTTTGTTTTCTTTGTGTTCGTTTGTTTGTTTTCTTTGTGTTTGTGTCTGTATCTCTGTGTCGGTTTTTGTAGTCAGTGTATGTCAATCATTTTAGTTCTACACGAAGATGTTTGCTTCCCTCCTCACTTCCTTCCTTCCTTCGTTCCACAGGCGCTGATCAACGTGGTCCAAGCGCTGGCCAACATCCAGGGGGAGATCTTCAACATGGCGCAGTGCATGAAACCTTCCCCTCCCCGCTCCTCCCAGCCCCCGCAGACACAGACTGCTCGCCCCGTCTCCTCCACCCCCGCCACCTCCCCTACCTCCGTCGTCGTGCCCAACGCTAACACGCACTACCACGCACAGCCCCCACCTCCCATGGCCAACGCCGTGGCTTCAGGGGGCCGCAACAACGTCCACCCATCCGCCACCACCTGCCCCACCCCCAGGGGAAAGAGGGGCTCGGGGCCTGACGAGGACGAGAGCAACGTCTGACAGGGGGGAGGGGGAAAGGGTTCCAGAGGGGTGGGTGCTTAGGGACTGTGCTGTTTCCATGGCAACAGCCTGAACGTTCAGGGGTCTAGAGAAAAGGGGAGGGTGTATAGGGGAGGAGTGATGATGTGACGTTGAGTGACAGTGACGTCAACGAAGAACTCAGGACTTTTTGATGATGATGACGATAATGATGATGATGATTGTCTGCAGGACTGTGAAGTGTTCAAACGTTCGTCTTTGTGTGGTGTGCTGTGTGTGAAAGGACCACCAGCCCTATCGCTGTCATTTGCTGTCCGCTCACAAACTGTCTGTAAATGTCCACCATCCTTCAGAAAAACAAAAGAAAAAAACCCTGAGAGATAAAATCAACCAAAAGGCAATGGCAATACCAAAGATATTTTACGCGCTTGAACACCCAGGAGAGGTCAGTATACCAGCCGTATGACCAGTAGGAGAAAGAAAGGGTTAAAAAAAAAAAAAGTTATCAATCTTTAAAAAAAAAAGAAAAAAAAAGTTATAAATCTTCGAAATCAAACATTTTGCTGGCAGTGATGCACACTCCATAAATTCCTGTATTTGTGCACAGAAATGTAGGACAATACTCTCGTGGACAGAACTCCACCAAAAGGAGACAAGACTGTCTGACGTTAAAAACAAAATCCCATTTTCTGTTGAGAAGAAGTATAATTGCTGAAAACCGCTAAATAAGTTCCCTGAACAGATTAGCAACATTCAATAAACAAAAAAACACAAAAAAAGAAAGAAAAAAAAGAAAGATTACGAACAAACAAAAGTTTGAACTGCACCCGAACATGCAGTATTTCTTCTGATAGTTTTTTTTGTTGTTGTTGTTGTTGATGCTTGTTTGTTTTTTCAATAATAGAAATAACTGTGATTAAACGTATCCTAGTATAGATTACGAACAAACGAAAGTTTGAACTGCACCCGAAGATGCAGTATTTCTTCTGATAGGGTTTTCTTGTTGTTGTTGTTGTTGTTGCTTGTTTGTTTTTTCAGTAATAGAAATATCTGTGATTAAACGTATTCTAGTATTTATTAATCTGCGAGTCACACACTGCATTTTACCGCGTTGTTGGACTTGGAATTGTAAAAACCATCACCACAGTTAAAACCAATGGTGAGATCTCTGTCTGAATGTATGATTGATGTCCCGTAGATATTTTCTCAAAAGTAAGAAGAAAATGCTAGAAACATTGCACCTTTTTTTTCTTATTGTAAGACCACTGCCTGCATCAAAGGGCAGAGTCCAATGTATATCCCTGCTTTCATACGATTATTGTTTGCTAAAAAGGCTCTATCCAGAAGCCTTTGTCATACGTGTTGAGTGAGTTACGGTACTGGCCCTCAACAGCTGCAACAGATTTCAAATGTTGGCCTCACACTTTGTATTGTATTGTATTGTATTTGTTTTGTATTGATTTCACTTTTCGGTCACAACAGACAGCTGATGACAGCTTTGGCGTAGAGAGCGTATCGCCAAGACCCAGCACCAATGATCTCTTTTCGTGATTTCTGCCAGCGTAGATAATTTGTTCACGTCAAAATCGGGGTTTCTACTGAGGAAAACTCGAATGTTGCCGTTTAATCTTTTACGTGCCCTTGATGCATACCGCATACGGGACCTCGGCTTATTGTTGCAGAGGACTAGAATCCAGACCAGCACTCTGTTTCTCGTGGAGAAATGAAAGCAAAACTTGTGCATGATTCACGAACCATGCTCCTGGGGATTTCTGTCTTCCTAACGGGATATATTATTCATTAGGCCACCACTCCACCTGTATTATCTCACTCAGATAATGTGGTTTTGAATTTGTAAAATAGATTATGTGTTACTGAATAATATATTCGATTGCCGAAGGACGCACAAAAACACTGACCGCATTTTCAATACTTTGCCAGTGCAGCGTTGTTTGTTAAGGTCCTTTCATGGATAACAACTTACCTCTCTCTCTCTGTCTCTCTCTCTCTCTCTCTCTCTTGTTACCTACGTCTCTGTAGTTGGACAGATGTAGTATAGCATAGGAACGTCCCGATCACCGTCAGTGTGAATGCTTCCCCCCCCCCCCCCCCCCCCCCCCCTCCCCGGTAACGTGTGAGACGTTTATCACGACAGAGTCCTTTTATCAAACAACAGCAACAAACAAACAAGAAACAAAACACACACAAAAATTTACAACCCAAATCCCACTCACCCACTGCCAAAAACTGTAAAGCAACAACAACAGGTCTAAAGCTTTCAAAATGAAATCTTGAGCAATGTTTTCCCCCTGTACAACGTTGGCAGACTTTGCGACGTGAGATGAACCTGGCTGTTGCTGTGGCGGAGAAAGGGGCGTGTAGGCCGTTCCAGTCTCTTGTGTGGCTGACCTGTCCGACAAACCTGACTCCATGATTCACTGTCTCACAGACCTACATACCTGGTCGACACAGACTCTCGGCCGTGGTTCTGCGTACATTCTTGACCGACAGCTCCAATTGTGGCTGTTCCTTTTTTTGTTTTTCTTTTCTTTTTCTGTTTTTTTTTTAAACGTCACTTTCACTTAGACCCGTGTCTACTGGTGGAACGTTAGTCTTACCCGCACAAAGCAGTTGAACTGTTCAGCCAAGCCCGAATGAAAATCGGTTTCACGTGGAAACTGGAACATATCGCTGCTACAACGCAGATCTAAGCTTGGCTTCCTTGACCTTGAAAGCGCATTGTTGCTGATGAAGAAGTGAATGTTGTTGGCCTATGCATCAGATTTTGGGACTGTTACTGTTGCAGTGGCTGTTCAGAGAAGTGTACCATATTATGTATGTGATGACTCACCCCTAGCCAATGTCCGTGGTGTTGTGATGAAAAAAAAAAAAAAAAAGGAAAAAAAAAAGAAAAAGAATGAAAAAAGCAACAACAACAAAAAGCATAGGAACAAAAATTTCATCATTCAAGGGCGCCTGATGTATGATGTACTGTTTTCCGATCATGTCCATGTTTTGTAAACAAACTATTTCCATTTCAAACATTTCGAACCCGCGCACACATGATGACGTGCTGTGAATTGTCGTGTACAGTTTCTTCCAGCACAAGATTAGATCGATATTGTACTCTGCCCTCCCCTTGTTTCCTCTGTGTCAACTGTCATTATGCAAGAAAAGATTAAATTGTCCGTCATTTTAGAGTAGCTAATTGCGATCTGACACGCTGCGAAAACCTTTTTTTTCTTCTTCTTCTTCTTTTTTTTTTTTTTTTTTTTTTTTTTTTTTTTTAACATTTGATATATTGCAAACAGTAAAGAGTTCGTAACACCGAAATGCAAGGAAACGTATTCGATACATTTACGATGTATCGTTGAATCATCTGTGAACATAATATGAAGGAATATAATTACAAGCGTTTTTTGTTTATATTGAACTTATCAAAAATCTTCAAAACTTAATTAACATTTATTTCTTGTCCTATTATTGTAACACTTTTTTTTTTCAGTTACGCAGTGACTTTCTCCCAATATGAATATGCTGCCGATTTTAAACTGCATCTTTTCGGTGATACCAGCTGCTGCAAAGCATTATACTTGCCGATCATGTTTCTGTTAATTTCTTATAATATGTTGTTTACAAATCCGATTAGTCGTTTTATTTATCATAATGTGGTGTGTTTACAAATACATTGCTCATTATTTTTGTGCGTGTTTACAAAACCTATTACCCTCATTGTGTCGTAATATATGGGGAATTCGCAAATTCCATTTCTCTTGCTTTTTATCGAAACTGTTTTTATTTGTTTATTGTTCGTTTTTGTTTTTTTTGTTCGTTGTTGTTGTTGTTGTTTTTGGGGGGGGTTGTTTTTCGGGGTTTTTTGTTTGTTTTTTGTTGTTGTTTTTTGTTTGTTGTTTGGGGGTTTTTTTGTTTGTTTTTGTTGTTCTTTTTTTCTTTATGCAAATTCGTCTGTTAGGTCATATTCAAGAGATTTGTGTGATCTGCAAAGTAGAACTAAAGGGTATTTATTATTCTATAAAATGTAAGAAAAGTATGGTGGGTGATTCTGTGAAATACGTCCTGACACGATGAGTTACACTTTATTACCAATGGCCTTTGTAGTCAAGATAACTGAACGATGATTTCTTTGCTCTCCACAAGCAAAGATTTGAACAATTGCTGAAATGCACTGCTTCTCCTCACTATTTTTACCGGTTGTGGCTGTTTGCAAAGTAATGGTGCCAAGGTATGATTCCGTTGATTCCTCACTTATTTCCGACTGTTGCGTTCGAAACTGAATTTCTGTGCCCATTTTATATGCCTTTTTTCCCGTGGACAAATCAACCTTCGAGATTTTGAAAACATAACACACACACACACACACACACACACACACACTGCTTGTTTTGTTGTGGGTTGTTGTTTTTTTGTTTTGTTTGTTGTTTTGGGGTTGTTGTTTTTTCGTTTTGTTGATGTTTTCATTGTTGATGTCAATGATTGTAGTATTGATGTCGATAATGATGACGATGTTGATGAACAGCAGCCTCATACTATGTCTCATTTTAGATTGTGTGTGGCTTGACATGTGTATGGAAAATCCAAACGGAATCGAAAAGAATGTGATGCTTTTCAAAATAATGCCAAGGGAAAAGCATTGAGAAACAATATATAAACGAACTTTTGACGTCAGATAAGGAGGTGGGATGAAAATAATAATAATAGTTATTATTATTATTATTATCATTTAATAATAATAAGCATCATCATCATCATCATCATCATCATGACATGAAGAAGAACAATGAGAAGAACATGAATATAATAACAATACAGGTTAGCGGAGGGGGGCGGGGGGGGGGGCGGTGTTGTGTGTGTGGTTTTTGTTTGTTTGTTTGTTTGTTTTTTTCAAACGAAAATGATGCGCTTTAAGGACACAAAGTCACGCTTACACAAACACAACCAACACAGCACACGCACAAGCACGTGGGCCAACTGTATTGGGGCCAGACCACATGAGATAAACCCTGGAACCCTGGAGACATGTCCGGCATGTTGGGTGAAGTTACAACTGCTGAATTTAGTACTACATGTGACCCGTGCCCCACCCGTCCCACTCCTTATTTTTTACCCTCAGTTATAGTGCTCACTGACCTCGTGGCTTCGCACTTTGGTGGTGAAGCACATAATGGATTTCTCGCGCACAGAAATGACGCCTCCTTATGAGTGGCTTGGTATGGAACTTTTGTATCTTCTGTTTCGGCTGCCTCTGTGTGTGTGTGTGTGTGTGTGTCTGTCTGTCTCTCTTGAATTCTCTCTCTTTTTACGAGATATTCCTTTCACCCTTCTTCCTTCACTTGTAAAATCACACAAATCTATTTAGGATAGAAAAAAAATCAGAAAAAAAGATTTACAAAGTAAATGATAAATATATACAGAAATAAAAACGAACAAAAATAAACAAATAAAAAGCATCATTCTTCTCTTCGGTTGGTTGATTTTTTGTTTTAATTTGTCAAGCTATTTATTTTGTTTTTACCTTGTTTCTCCTTTGAAAGGGGTTTGTTTTGTGTTCTTCTTTCATAATTGAAAATATCAAAGTATATATACGCATCATAGATAAATAAGTACATGCACCCCCCCCCCCCCCCACACACACACACACACACACACACATATCTAATAGCTTGTATATATAATAGCTTTTTTCATGGAAATTTTCATCCCAAATGCACAAAAAAGCACTTTCCAACACGACGTTTCTCGAAGTAAAAACCATTTCCTCCAATGATTCAAGCTATATTTCTGCATCGTTTTATTTTGTGATGTAATTCGTTGGGGAAAAAACAACAAAAACTCATTGTGTGTGGAACTTCCCCCTGTTTTGTGTGTGTGTTGGGGGGAGGGGGGGGGGTTATCTGATAATCCTAGAGTCTTGTGTTTTGTTGGAGGGGGATTTGTTCACATGTTGATTTTTGCGTACACCTCAAACAATCATAATTACACTGCGGACGCACGCGAACCCGTCATTGATATGTAGACACGCAGATACACACACGCGCGCGCACACACCCACATACATGTACACGCACGTGTACTACAAACACACACTCATGCACGCGAATGCGCGCACTCACTCCATTCTATGCACGTGTTCTCTCTCTCTGTATCTCACCTTGTCTCTTCCTTATCTCTTTTCGTCCCCCGGCCCTCACCCACACCCAAACTCTGCCCCACCCCCCAATCCCCCTCTCTCTCTTTCTCTCTTCCCTCTCTCTCTCTCTTCATTTACCTCCCCTCTCCACCACTCTCGCGATCTGCTTCCTTCTCCCTTTCTACATCCTCCTCGCCCCCCCACCCCCACCCCCACCCCCCCCACCCCCCACTCGCTCCTAGGTAAACATGTAAAATTAAGAAAATGAATATGACAGAAAATACATCACTCTGCATTGTCTATGGTCTTTTGTGTTCTTATGGTTGTGCATGAGGGTGTGTGTGTGTGTGTGCGCGCGCGCGCGCGCACACACACATAAAGACGTTCATTTGGCGTTCAATGGGTTTTCGTAAAATTTGAGGCATGGAACACGAAGTGAAAATTCTCTGTACATGTCCATTCCAAAGGTTCAGGGATCCGGACAAAAATATGACAAAACGTCATGGCTCGCCTAAACATAATAGGACATTAATTTTGTTTTCTTCACACCGAAATAAGTGGGACATTCAAACCTACTGGTCAACACATCTTTCCAGGTCAAGTCTAAGTTGTTAATCAGAATCAAAATGAGCAAGGTATTTTCACTCAGTATCAATATGCTACAAGTAAAATATCTCCTGTTTCAGTCTGAACAGGTAATTTGGGGAGAATCGACTTGTCACCGAAGTTTGTCACACACACGATGTCTGAGCTAACACAGAAACGTGTCGGACAATGGCCCCACAGATGAAAAAGTTATGGGACATTTGTCCTTTTCAGCAACAAAATGGTCGGACATTCTCAATCCTTTGTCAGTCTGCGTGGGATGTTCATTGAAGATTTACCCTGACCCACTTCCCATGGAGTGAGAGGAACGAAACTTTGAACAGTTATCAGTCTTTCTCTACATAGGTACCATCAAGGGTGATACACTTCTCCCATCACTTTATCCAGCTGTGAAGACCTTGCCTGTAGAAGTCTGCAGGCTGCGCCAGAGGCAACGACTTGACCTCGGAAATAAGCGTTTCATCGTCTGGTAAGTGCTTGCCCTTCAAAAATGACTTCATGGTTGGAAAGAGGTGAAAGTCAGATGGCGCGAGGTTGGGAGAGTAAAGGGGTAAGGAAGGGTTTCATAGCTGCAGGACTGTGTTTCCATCTGGGCAACATGCGAGTGGTGAACCGGGGCGTTGTCTTGCAGGAGGTGGACACCTTTAGTCAGCATGCCACGCCTCTCAGTTTTGATGGCCTCCCGCAAATTTCTGCATCAGTGAAGCATAGTATGTCTCGGTAATTATAGCACCCTTTGCCATCATCACTTCTCCGCGCTGGTCCCAAAAGACCGTGAGCATGACCTTGCCAGCCGAGGGTTAGACACGTGCCTTCTTTGGAGATGGTGAATCAAAATGTTTCCATTGCTTTTTGACTGGGATTTACTCTCTGGATCATAGTGATGGACCCATGTTTCGTCCTGCGTGATAGTCTGTCGAAGAAGTCCTCCTGGTTTTCTTTGCACGTCAGCAAGAGCCTGGGAGACCGTGAATTGTTCCTGTTTCTGGAAAGGTGTGAGCAACTTGGGAATCCACCGTGCAGACAACTTCCGCATGTGCAAATAATCATGGATGATTTTTTTCCCACAGACCCCACACTGATCTTGACATCTTGGACTAGTTGGCGAATGGTTATGCGGCGATCCTCCAAAATGGCGGCAACCACTTGTCGGATGGTGTCTTCATCAATGGCGGACTGTGGTCGCCCGGGCATTGGAGCCGTTTCCAACTATGTACGACCACACACGAACTGACAAAGCCAGTGCTTGACTACGTCAAGCGATGGAGCATCCTCCCCAAAAGTCTCTTTCATCTCATCAAACGTCTCCCTTAGTGTGCAGCCTCTCAAGTACAGAAACCTGACGACCGCTGTGCATTCAACTGGCTCCATTATCACACCTTACTCCATCATTACTCCTGTTAAAAAAAAAAAAGTTCAGAGATGCAAATTACCGCGAAAATTACATGTATCATTATACATTTTGGTTGTTTCTTATTCTTAACACAAACCTGGTTGGACTCTCAAAGCCTGACCAGCACGTTGGATTTATGCGAAGATCGGGCATCTGCCTTTTTTCAACAGAGTTGGTGTAGCGTACATGGATCAGTCCGTACGCTTTAACAACTGCTTGAAACGGAAACCGAAATTTAGACTTAAGTGCCTACTGTCCTGACACTGTTTGTCATACTTACTCCTGTCAATAGTTCGTTTCACGGAAAATGACTTCTTTTGACTAAATCCCAGCGTCAACCCTGATGTACGTCAAAATCCACAGGTATTTCAGTGGGTGTGTTACAATCTGCAATAATTGTTTCTTTCTGAAAGATATGAGCACAACAGTCAAGGACAGTATTTCTAATCCAGAACTTGTGTTCCCGACAAAACAGAAGAATTTGGGATCGATTGTATCAAAGGCAGTCGAGAGGTCCAAGAGAAGAATGGAAATTTTGTTTTGACCGAGAGAAATAAGATCATTTAAACTGCAGAGGAGAACAGTTACTGTGCCGTGCAGGGCCGATGGGCTTACTGATGAGCACTGAAATGTTTATGATAGTTCAGGAGGGAGAAGAGGTGATGATGGATCATGCGTTAGTCAAGTTATATCAGGTAGTCTTTCAACCTTATTTGACGTATGGTAACATAGTAACTGTAATTTGTATGGTCACCTTACTGGAAGAGACTATATGTCGCCATCGAAGGCGTGCAAAGGGCAGCAACCAAATCATTAAAGAGCCATGTGCAATATTTCAAACTTGATACACCATTTTCATTAACGTTTTTTAGAACAAGAAATGAATATAGATCAGATCTATATGGACTGGATTTTAGTAAGGTGTGTACTTACTTGTATCTGACCACTTCCTTTTCAGACACATGTCACAATATGGCGCCGAACGTTTGGATGTTTTTAGTAATTTACAACACATTTAAGACACAAGAACAAAACAGATTCATACAACGTTGTTGCTGATATTTCTTTATTCAATTGTAATCCTGGTGACATACAAAACATTTCAATAATCATTGTAAACAAATGTGTACATTGAATCATAGCGAAAGAACCGTTCCCATTTCCAACGTGTTCTGGAGACTGACCCGTCGTCCTCTTCCAGGCAGTCTTTGCTCTTCATGGCTATCTGATGCACTTCATCTTACCACCTTCACACTCCAGCTGCATTCTTTCCCACGCTGAATTGACGTTTGCTGAGCAGGGATTCACGAGTAACATTTGCAAATACTGGCTCATTTCCCAAGAAAAAACATGTATAACATACCATTCTTTTCAGATTAAGACAAGATGTTGGTCGATTTTGCCATCATCGGCCTTCAATACTTTCTGAATTAATTGTGTAGACAATGCTCCGACAACGTTCATCCAAACAAACCTGGTTAAGACGTGTTTATATATTTCTATTCTGCATATTAATAAGCAGAGCCTGAAGTATTTCTTGTACACTGCGAAAAATGTCAACAAAATTGTACTTAAGAAAGAAATGATCCCCTGCTGCCTTTGCAGTCTGAACGATAGTGACTTCATTCTATATGAAATGTCATGACTGGTGAGAAACTGGAAAACATTCATAATAGCAAATTTGCGTGTTCTACCAATTTAGTATGAAATACATGAAATTGAAAATGTTTGTTTCCTTTTGACCCAAAAGAGCTCTCCTACTTTCTGTATGGTATCTGTTATCTGCCGCAGTGTCCTGCTAACAGAGGTGTAGGTCAGCATCAACGCGGCAGTAGTCAGTCACACTGTTCCGCGCTAAATGCTTTCTGGCGAACTGCATTCCCCGCATGCATAACCTCCCTCACACGCTCTCGCCTTGCGGCTCTTTGTAAGGCGCTCTCTCACGACCAGAAGTGTGAATAATAATTATTCAAAATCAAAATCCAATTATGTTCCCAGCCCCCTACATGGTAAACTTAATATCAGTGACCAGTATAATGTACTCGGTTTTATCGTAAAAAGAACGATTTCGTTGCTCACATTTGGACCCAACGCAAATTTTAATCTTAACTTCCTAGTCTAATCCCGCTGTCTCCTCAAATCCTTTTGTCTCCTCAACATTCCCTTCACTGACATTACCAACATACTCCACAATGACGCTGTTTTGAGGACTACTATCATGAAGATGGTGTAGAAGCAGCAGTCTCTTGAAAGCTTTACGAAAGTCTTGTTTGCTGTAGCCGTACACGAAGGCGTTGAGACAAGTATTAGAAATGGCGATACATCGTCCCATTTCGACGACGTACAGGACTTCTTTGCTCCAAGGACAGAACAGGTCCAGAACGACGCCAGTCAGGTACGGCAGCCAGCAACAAAGGAACAGCACGTACATAGTCACTATGCTCTTGGATTTGCGCAGTTCCTGCTTGATGATTTTGATTTCTGAAAACATTGGGCAAAACAAATGCATTCATATTATAAAATAGTTTCAGTTGTGACTGATTTTTGGAACAGTGACCAGAAAGGAAATCGAATGGGACGCGTTTTCATCGCATAAAGGAAAAAAAAAAGAGTTTGCTGTTGTTTTTTTGTTGTTGTTTATTTGTTCGTTGTTGTTATTTATTATGGGTTTTTTTTGTTTTTGTTTTTTTTGTTGTTGTCCTTGCTTTTGTTATTGCTGTTTTTGGGGGAATTGGGGGGTTCGTGAAAGCAAAATATTTCTGTTGCTTAACTTTTCTGAGGAATATTAATTTTTGTTTTGTTTTTTTTAACTGAAATAAAACCCATTACGAACAGTGATGTACGTAGGGTGCTCTCGTTATTTCATTGGCCTGGTGTCAGCACTGATATTTTCAGTTCATAACCAGAAATGTGATTTATATTGCCAGACTAAATCCCACCCCCCTCCCCCCTAAAAAAAAAAAAAAAAAAAAAAGACTACCAAGCGCGCCATTTCAAACGGTGCCTCTCTCTGTGTCTTTTATGTCTTTTCAGCGTATTTTCAATTACCTGTGTTGTGATCCACTTTTGTTTTATAGTTAACTGTGGAGTTTGGCCATCACAAGGAATGCAGCAACCCTAAAAATAAGTCTGGCACTTGTGATCAAAGAAAGTAAACAACCATCCTTTCCTACGTTGATAGTACCACCGCTCTCGAAAATCTTCAGTCCAATGGGTGGCTAGAACGTTACAATACGTAGGTTCATCAAGACAACCCAGTGGCTGAACCCAACGGCTGGGACAGGTTCTTCACAGCACGTCTGTTTACTTAATACACATGTGTATAATATACCTGTGTATATGTGATCGTAATTGCAAGCCTGGCTGAATGACACAGGAGACGAAAGAAGAGCGCCTGAAGACAGCTGTCAGTCGTCCCTATTCAGATGGGCGACCCGTTATGGAAATGACTGTATTTGCAAAGCACTTACAGTTTTGCTCTCTGATCAAAGATGGGCTCTACTGACGAGTGTAAGTATAAATAATAATAATAATAATAATAATAATAATAATAATATAATATTGAACAAATAATATTCATAATTATGATAATACTAACACTAATGATTATTATGGTGAGCTTCCAGATATTAGCGTATGGTCCTCCCAATTTGAAATAGTATTTTCACACACACAAAAAACACAGAGAGAGAGAGAGAGAGAGAGAGAGAGAGAGAGAGAGAAATAGGAGACAGATCAGACTAACATAACAGAGATGTAACCAATTTCTACCTGACCCAAACTAACTTACCCCTCCCTCTACGAAGTGTTCAAACAGTATAAAGGAATGAATACCAACGTTTTTTATATGCATCCATGGTCTCTGGTTTATCGGAGACAAAACGCCCAATGATGGTTTGTCGAAAACGTGTGATATTCATCTGACGTGACACTTCACGCATGATCACTGCCATCAAACACGAGTTCAGAACGAGCAGGACTGCTAACACGCCGAATTGGGTATATCTGAGTCTGCAAACACACACACACACACACACACACACGCACGCACGCACGCACGCATTCACGCACACACACACACATGCCCAGGAGCCCCATATATATATATATATATATATATATGTGTGTGTGTGTGTGGTGTGTGTGTGTGTTCTTTCTTTCTTTAATTTAACGTCTTTTCACGTTGAGTGATATTAGACGTGTCATGTGTACACGTGTGTTTGTGTGTGTGAGATTGGGGTAAGGGGGTTGGGACTGAAGGGGATAGACAGAGAAAAAATTAAAACAATGGAATCAACAATTCATAAATATCTGTGTAACAGCAATTAACATCATAAACTACAAAAGAAATTAAAACCGAATCGGTAAGGTTGTATCATAGAAACACTCCTATTGGACTATGTAACAGGGATTCAGCAAGTTCAATCAAAAGTAATTGGTTGGACATTATTTCTTTTATATGTTTTATTTCTGAGAATTTTCTAACTTTAAATGACTTTGGAAGTAGTCTGTTAATACTTTGACACCGAAATAAAATATGATTTCGTGTGATTTGTTAACCACATACACAATAAAAGTTTTTACTAAACTTTGTCTTGAAAGCGTTCAGTCTTATACCGGATACCAAAGAGGTTAGCAGTCTATGATAGGACGATGGGAAATCCATCAATTTGTGTTGGGTAATTTCAGTTGTAAACTCCTTGTCCTTTTGGTGTGAAATCCTGTCATCAGCACTAGCCTGGCGTCTGTTCCAAATTGAAGACTCGAGAAGTCTGTAACATTCTGAAACTGATTGTTGGATAACTATTTCAAATCTTTTCTTTGTGCACCCTTTTTTGCTGCTCTGTCGACCGTTTCATTTCCTTTTATACCAGCATGAGAGGGTACCCAGCAAAATTCTGTGGTTGTACCTTTATTTTCATTTGAACATCACCTCGGGATCGAGCTCCTCCTCCTCATTATCTTTCTTCCGCACCAACAGTATGGGCGCCGAGTACGGAGACTGCGCTCTCTCAATGACCCATCGTGTCTTTTTTTTTCTTTGACCGCTATTCCGCTTTTACCACAAACAATCTCATCTCTTTACAATCAAACTGTCGAGCTTGGATGTTAACCCCAAGCTCGTTCTTTCACTAATTAGCTTTCTTCTATTTAGGACTCCGTTTTTAATCTCTCCAATCTTCTCAAGGCTCTACTTCTATCGGTGCACCTCAAGACACAGTGCTGTCCCCTTTCCTGTTTAAGCCATACGCGAATGACTGCTGAGGTAGGGAGGAAACTCCTGTCATAAAATATTCTGATGACAGCTATTGAAGATCTGTCCAAATCTTCGAAAAGAACCACTGCCTGCAGGGGAGAGAGTAAATGGAAATAGATATTTAGGGATCAGTTGAGACAATAATCTTGCTTTGACAGGTATTGTGATTGTACTCATAAGAAATGCCAGTCTAGAATAGTTTGTTTGCAGAAGCTACGAATTCTTGGTATTAATTCCAATATTCTTCAGAACTACTACCGATGTTGTATTGAGTATGTGCTCAGTTTTATTTATGTGCTGGTATGGAGGTTTGGCAGTGAGGAGTAAGTGGGGGAGGGGGATGTTTGTTTTTTTGGGTTGTTTTTTTTTTGGGGGGGGGGGGGGGGGCGGGAATAATGTCATGAGTGTGTGCAGTAAAACTGTGGGAGTGAAACAAGCCAGTGTGTAAAAGCTGTATGACGGGCGAGTGGTTCCGAATGCCAGGCAGACAGCAACTGACGACAGCCATATTTTAGCAAAGTAGGGGAGGAAGTTCGGGTGGCTTGAGGCCGTTGATTAACTGGGCCGATGCCATTCTGAGAAAAGTTTGGCCCAATAAGTTTGCCAGTTTACAGCGTCAGCAAGCATTACGTCCCTTGCACAAAGATCATGGATCCGCGGGAGAGAGTGCACCAACGGTAAGCTTTTTAGATATTTTGTCCTGATTCTGTAACTGTACATTCCTATTATTCACCTGAGTATGTGTATTAAACAAAAAGGAGCTATTTGTCTGCATATTGAACGAACTTCAAAATCACCGTGAAAGTTTTTCAGACAGAAATCGAAGTCATGAGTTGGCGCGGATTTTGTTGTTTTTTGGCAAAAGAATTTGACCAAGTATGGTCAAATGTGGTCAAGTTGAGCTCCCTTTGAGCGGGTATATTGAACGTCTGGTTCAATTAAGCCGACCAGACTCAATTTATACTCACTTCATTGGAAGTTGACAGGTACGATTTACTCAATCGATTAATTTTATTCAATCTTTGATGACAAAACCTTTTGCTGTTTTCTCAGAGCAGCCTGAATTACATTTTTATTCATGATTTCCCTTTCGAAAATATCTGGTTTGCATATGTGTGTATATGTGAGTGTGTGTGTGTGTGTGTGTGTGTGTGTGTGTGGTGAATGGACAGATGTATGTGTTTGCGTCTGCGTTAGTGCGTGCACCATACACGTTTTTCGTATTTAACTTGATGTGAAATAAATCTTTGTAACTTTTTTTTTTACAGATATGGATCATGGACAAGTCAACAAATGGAGGATGCTCTTCAAGTCATTAAGAGTGGAATGGGTGTGAACGAAACCGAACAATAGTATGGAGTTCCAAGAACAACACTCCATAGACATCTTTTTAAGAAGAAAAAGTATCCAAATGACTCCACAAAGTTTATGGGTTGACCTACCGTGTTCACTGATGAGATGGAAGGGGAACTTGTGAAGTACCTTCTTAACATAGACAGAATGATGTTTGGTCTAACGAGAAAAGAATGCATGGAACTTGCATTTCCAAATTGCAGAAAAGAACAATCTAAAACATAATTTAAACAGAGACAACAACAACAAAAAAAGCCTGGCAAAGATTGGATCCTTTCTTCTTTTTTTTTTGCCAGACATAAAGATATTTGCCTTTGCCAACCTCAGTGTACTACTATTGCCTGGGCTGCCGGGTTCAACAAAGGCTGTTGATCATTCTTCAGCAGCCTTGAGGGTGTGTCGATAGGTATAAATTTGACGCTTAAACCATATACAGCATGGTCGAGACGTCATTGAGCACAGTTGCCAAAAGCCAAAAAGTCATCAGCCAGAAAGGAAAGCATCAAACGAGAATAATGTCAAGCACTGAGAGAGGGATAAACACCACAGGGGTCTTTTGTGTCAGTGCTTCTGGACACTGGGTGCCTCCCTTGTTGCTGTATAAACGATTGGCTGAACGAACTGCTCGGCACAGGTGCTCCAAGCGGCACTTTGATTGAATGCAATGAAACTGGGTTGATTAACAAAGACACGTTCCTCAAATGGCTTAAACATTTCATTGGTGTTGTGAAGCCCAAGCCTGAAACACCAATGCTACTTTTGCTGAATGGTCACAGCAGCCACACCACAAACATAGAGGCTATTGATCTGGCCAGGTCACATGGAGTGGTTATGTCATCATTCCCACCCCATTGCACTCACCAGCTGCAGCCCTTGGACGTCAGTTTCTCCAGACCAGTGAAAGTCTTCTATTCACAGGCAATCAACACATGGCTGCAAAATCATCCTGGTCGAGGCATCACGACGTTCCAAATGGCTGAGCTATTGAACGAAGCCTTTACAAGACCTGCTACCATGCAAAATGTTGTTCAGGAATTTGCAAAGTGTGGACTTTGGCCATGCCGGCGCGATGTCTTCAACGACAATGAATTCTACCCCTCTGATCATGGTGACGTCTGCATCCACCAGCGGCCATCCTCTTGAAGCTTGTGGAGATCCAGAGCACACCAGTGACGTAGATCACCATACATCCAGAAGATCCATGGAACCATTTTTGCACAAGGGTCTGTCAAAGTAATATCCACCAACTCAGATGGAAGGTGCTTGTTCTGCAGTATTTCCATCGGAATGGACCATGATCTTCAAGTGGCAAGACGAGATGGCAGTGGAATCATAAAGAATGCATTGCTCAGAGCAAGAGAGCAGCTGAAAGTGGACTAGCTCAGGGTTGCTACAGTGAACTATATGATGGAACGTACTGGTGACTATGGAAGGTTAGACAAGGCTGTCCTGAACGCTTATCAACCTGCAGGACAGGACAATTTCCAGTCAATGAAAGGGAGATTTCTTGCCATGTCAAAACCTACAGCGATGCCTGGATAACCAGAAATCTTTGCTCTGTCCTCAGTGCTTTGCAAGCCAATGATAGTTGCTGATACACAATTAAGAAGCATTAATAAGTACAACCTTGATAAGTTTGCTAGACAGCAAGTGCTTTACGTGCAGTATATTTTTTGGGAGCTAACATTCGTCACTACAATTGTGTGTTATACTCACCAGGCCAGTGCCAAGACAGTGAACCTGAGAGGCAGCCTTCCGCTGATCAGTCTTCCAACAGCCATCCAGCAAGCCATCACCACCTAGTCAGTGACCCCCAATCAGAGAGCGGCCCCCAGCCAGCCAGCCAGCGACCACCAGCCAGCCAGGGACCCCCAGCCAGCCAGAGACCAGTTACCAACCAGCAAGCAACAGCATGCAAGTGACTACTCAACGCCAACTGGTAAAACGTCTGTCAGCCAGCGATCTGCACTCCTCACCTCAGTTGTCAACTGAACAGCCCTCAACAAGAAAACATGTTTCACCAGAGGACATTGCACCTTTGCCAGGAAAAAGGCCCAGTTTGATAAAGCGACTTCCTAATCAGTCACAGACGGAAGTGATGACGTCAAGCCCATATAAAAACCGCCTGGTTGCACAGCTATTCAAGGCAGCCAAGTCTTTAAATGTCTCTGTGGAAAAAAAAGGTCCCCACCGCCCCAGAAGCCTCCAAGCCCAAGAAGCCCAAAGGGACAAACCGTAAGAAAGGTGCTTCTCCAGATGCCGGAGACTGGACCTGTTCTTTGTGTTGCGAGTCTCGCGCAGAAGACATGATACAGTGTCAGAATGAAAACTGCAAATAATGGGCTCATGTTGCCTGCACAGTTGTTGCCTCAGATGGGACCAACATCTGTGAACTCTATCGACTGAATAACAACGCGCATTTCATGCGGCTGCAATAACAAGAATCATGCCCTTGTACTGTCTTCCGTAGCAATACTTAAAAACATGGCAGCCACAATGAATTTACCCGACTGGTTGTCAAAATTAGCTTTTTCGGATTTTTTTAATTTCTGAAATAAAAATGGTTTGATGAGAGACAGACATTTTGTGTTTGGCTTATATTTACTTCTGGTGACGACGTTTACAAACCACTGTCATAATAAGAGTGTGATGTAATATGTAGGTGAGATGTATGCTTCAATCTTAAGGGACTTAATATACCCGAACTTCCCCTACTATGAGCTACTGCCATCAGCGCGACGCTACAGAAAATTTAAAGTAAAATCCAGAGTTGAAAGGACTTTTAATCAATGGTCAATTCACTTTTTAGATTCTTGAGAACAATGTGCGTGTACGTGTGATCATCTTGTTTTATTGGTGTTGCCGATGCGGTCGTGCTAAACATTTTCAATGCTACTTCTGTTCTGTTGTTCATTCATTGTGTCGGCAATTAAGACTTGATTGCATAATTTAACTATTTTACTGCCACTTCACCACCACCCCAACCCCTCTTCCTCCTCTGGCCGCTCATCCTGATCCCTCATGAGCAGACACACCTACGCTTGTTCTGTCGCAGTAACAACAGCAGTGGTCAAGAAGGTACAATCAATTTAAGGTCGCAACAAGGCCATCCACTAGTGTCGACCGTGCTCTGCTGATGATTCACGTTTGATAATTGTGTACTTTTATGAAGATGGATGAGGATGATGACGATGCTGCAATGGATATCTACGCATTTAGGTTGGAGACGAAGGGCAGAACAAAACTCTACACTTCCCGTCGTCAACTATAGATCTGAGTGATCTTGACAACCTCGGTTTGAAACTTAAACAAAGCTCTGAAAAGCGCACACGTCATCTGGATGACACCGTGCGATGTGGTCCTGTTCTTCCCATTTGATCCCATATCACTCAAGTGTTGGTGTGAAGAGCACTCTATGTTATAGACGCATTCACAAAACTGCCCCTTCCTATCTCTGCGGCTGCCTTCACCTCTACACTCCATCTCGCTCACAACGATCGGCTTCGGATCCACTCTGTTTACGCATACCCAGATTCAAACACTCGACTGTTGGCCGCCGTTCTTTCTCTGGACCTTGCGATTGGAATGGACTTCCTCTTTCGCTTCGTCAAGTCTCCACACTCAGCTCTTTCAAGTCTGGCCTTAAAACCCACCTCTTCCCAAAATAGCCTCCCTTGCCTGCCCTTCCTTGTCTTTAGTTTCTACAGTTTTAGAGTTACGCATGCGTGTGAATGACTGGTGCGAAAGCGCTTTGATTTGTCTCTGCACAAGATTCAGCGCTATATAAATACCATTATTATTATTATCATAAACCGATACTAGTCTGATATGATTCCAGCCAACGACGGACCAATTGTCAGTCCTTGAAGCTAGCCACTCAAAGGTTCAAAATCATTGTAATACCAAATTAACATGGCTACCATGACTGGTGGCATGGTTTTTTATTAACTGCTCATAGCTATTCACTACAGGCACACTTACTCAGCAGTGTGGGTGTACCGTTGGTTACACTTAGCTGGTTTGGGGCACAGTTCCCATCTGTTCCACCCGAACATCGGCATAAAGGACATCACAGTCATGGGACACCAGGCAACCACGCAGGCGCTAAGGACTCGATCCACGGTGACCAAGTAGTAATAGAAGGGGTGGCAGACGGCAGTGAAGCGGTCGAAAGAGATGAGCGTTAAGTTGAGGACTGACGTTCCCAGCAGACTGTCCCACAAGGAGGTACGCCACGAGCACGTCACAGACGTCACTGACGTTCTGGAATGCACCATAAACCTGTGGGGGAGGGAAATTCAAAAAGAGATTTTGTGGTTTGGTTAAGTGTTTGGCACTGTGAGGAGCGTGCACACTCTTATGTACTTTCTCCTTCTCTTTTCTTTCTCTTAAAATAAAAGTGAAACTAACAATGAGCAACGTTTGCACCACTGCTTTCAAAGGGGCCAAAACACAGGCTCGTCAACAATGTTGATGTCAAACAAGTGCTGATCCAATTTTTATCCAAAGGTGTTTAAAACTGGATTTCTCAACAAAAAATGTCGGGTTGTCCACTGTGCTATTACAGACTGATTACGGATAAAGTCTCCTAGCTCGCATGACACTGAATGATTTCAAGGCTAATTTTAGTACACGATGATAATGATAATGATGATGATGATAATGATAAATACATAAACAGATAAAGAAAATGATATCTGTTAATAATAGTAATGAAATAAATAAATAAATCAATTATACTAAATTAGTAAATAAAAGGTTTCTTTAACATATTATATTTCAGTGCGATATGGCAGTAATTTTTTTTTTAATATTTTTTTTAAAAACATGTAAAGTTTACACATTGTAAGAACAAAACATTAAAAAAAAAATTCCAACCAGTTACTCATTCGAAATTCCTGATTCCCCCTTTCCTCTTTGTCCCATTGGCTTATTTCTGTATTCTAACATATTATTATAATGATTGCTATTGTTTTATATCATAACAGTACTTGTGGGAGTAGAATGTTAACTGCACTATTCTATATAATCCTTTCTCTGCATATATATATATATAACCCCCCCTCCTCCCCCTTTAACTCCCCGCACCCCGTCCCCCAGCACCCCTACACACAAAGTGAGAAGACATTGAATTAAAAAAAAAAACGCAACGACAGACTGACAAACGAATCAGGATCATAACATAGACTCACTTTGTTTACACATGTGAGCCAAAGGGGCTGTTAGGCCTACATGTTGATCAAATCACCGAATCTATTAGGCCTAGGTAAGAACATGCACCATAAACCCACCATATGTCAAACGGAAGGTAAAGTGCTCCCACCAGAAAATCGGCCAGGGCTAGATTGCAGATAAGTATGTTCCCAGCGGTTTTCATATTCCTAAAAGCGATAACACTTGCCATAATGAGCAGGTTGCCGACAAGCACGGGCACAATCAGCGCAGCTTCGATGTTTATCATCAGTTCGTCCAGTTTCCCAGGACCGGTACTTGTACGGTTGCAATGATCATCCATGTCTGTCATTGTGCAATCGTAAACTGAACTTCTGAAGGAAGGTCTTTTTTTATTCTGTCGCCGTTTGAAACAAAGGTAAACCAGAGTGGGTGAACTTTTCTTGTGACTTCGTGATGGTTGTCCTTTTTCGCCATTTTTCATCACAAATGACGCAATTTACTGTGTTTTCGAAAAACGTCAACAAGACTGTCACGTCGTTGAAATTTACGTTCGTCAAAACTCAGTGGATGCATACAGAAATACCGTTTATGTTGCATATTGTAATGATATCGTAGCAGACTACACATGCTGCGTTCAATAATTCAGTTGATCCGATGGATCCGTTGTTTAGCGGCTGTTTAGGAATAATGATGGTAATTTTTTTATTAACCATCATTTAGGATTTTCAATTTGCTGATACTTTTTACCTATTCAAGGAGATTTTTTTTTTAATTTTAAATCCCGAGTACTCTGTTTGCCTTTAACATTAAAAAATAATAATAATGTGTATCAGATTTCAAATCAAAGTCAAAGATAATCAACTCCCAAGCTTTTTTCGTCAGAACATTTTACTTAACTTCTCTCCATCAGTGAATTTCATAATATAGTTACCATGGGGGTTGTTCTTCCCAACATGTAATACTTTACATTTATCTGCATTTAAACATAGATTCCAAGTGTTTGTCCATTCTATTAACTTATCTATATCCGTCTGTAATGTACCTTTATGGCTGCTCAGGTTATAAAGTTTAGTGTCAGCCGCAAAGATTTTGCAAGGGCTAATAACCATGTCAGGTAGGTAATTTATTAATGTTGTAAACAGAATGGGGCCGAATACATTTCCCAGATGGATACAGCTTAAAACTTTGGTTTCTGGGGAAATGCATTCCCAACTCTAAGCTCTCAACTGAATAGATCTTAAAGTTGCCGAAGTCTTCATTTACCGTACAAAAGACTGCGGTGGTTTGCCTTCTGCCTCGAGTTAGAATCGTTCCTTTTTTCTTTTCTTTTCTTTTTTTTTTTTAAACTTATTCTTTAAGTTTAAGCGTGAGCTGCGTTTTCCTCATCGTAAGCATACGTGTTGCATGAGAACACTCATGCAGCTACCTGGCTCAGCCAGCGAGTGTAAGCTAGTCGGTGGATCAGGGAGCATTGACACGGGGGAGTATCGGCACGGGAGAGTATCGACCAAGAAGTATCGACACGGGGGAGTATCGACACACTCCCGGTTGATGAATATGCTGCTATGGGATCCCGCTTCGGTTTGGAAATACTTGGCAAGGCTGTACTCTCATTATCCCAATGTCAACCCAGCTCAGAGATACAGATACTTTTATTGTGGTGTTGGTCAGGATGATCCTTGATTGGGTCTTCCACTTTGAGCACACTAACTCTGGTTAGGAGCTGGCTGCGGGCCGAAAAAAAAAATCCACTTGGTTCTCTGCAGCGTTTGATAATTTCTGGATTGTGTGTGTGTGCGCTTCCCCCCCGGTTTCAGTTCCGTTTTGACAAAGGTATGCCTTTCATCACCGGCTAGGATGTTTCTTGCCACTGGTTACATCACAGTTTTCACCACAAAAGAAACAATGTTCGCTGAAACTAACACCACCACCTCAGCTCCCCTCCTCCCCACACCTATAACACCATAATATCTTTTTGCGTCAGTCTGGATAACTGATGCTGCCTGCAGTCATTTTGTAAAAGTCTCTGTGGTCTTTGGAACAACATGGTATTTTTTTAATGCAGTTTGTGTTTGAAGACCTGCGATTCTTGAGGAAGGGGTGGGGGGTGGGGGGGAGACCAATCCACTGTATGTAAACAACAGAATTTTATTGACCAATATCAATCCTCCCATTTCAAAACTTGTATCTAATTGCCTTAGTAATTAACTATCACTGTGTATTAAGATTGTTTATATAAAATACTTCCTACCGTGTATAAATTGTGGGAACTGGCATGTGGGGAGGATGGGTGGCGCGGGGAGTGAGACGGGGAGGATAAGTTATGTCATGCATCTGCTCCGTTGAAGCAGGTGTGACGTAAATAAAACAACTCCTCATTCTGTTATGTACTCACTCAGTGACTTCCCCTCCAGCCCCCTTCCCACCCCACACATACACTCACACAAACACACCTAAACATACATACATACATACACACACACACATCGATCTTGATCTAAGTTGTGACCTAAAATGTGGAGTGATGGCCTAGAGGCAATGCGTCTGCCTAGAAAGCGAGAGAATGTGAGCGCGCTGGTTCGAATCACGGCTCAGCCGCTGACATTTTCTCCCCCTCCACTAGACCTTTAGTGGTGGTCTGGACGCTAGTCATTTGTTGACACGATAAACCGAGGTCCTGTGTGCAGCATGCACTTAGCGCTCGTAAAAGAACCCATGGCAACAAAAGGGTTGTTCCTGGCAAAATTCTGTAGAAAAATCCACTTTGATAGGAAAAAATCAAAAACTGCACACAGGAAAAAATACAAAAAAATGTGTGGCACTGTATGTAGTGTAGCAACGTGCTCTCCCTGGGGAGCGGACAGCAGCCTGAATTTCACACAGAGAAATCTGTTGTGACAAAAAGAAATACAAATACAAAATTGTTGAAATACCAGTCAACTGTGAAAAAATAGTATCACCTCTACTCTCCACACAGTGCAAATGCACATTTTTGTTGGGATTTGTCTGATATACAAAAGACTGTTTCCTGTTTTGGAGGTGGAGCTGCTTCTCACATGCTTTGAAGTCGGTCTTTCTCATATGTCAGTGCTTTGAAGTCTGTCTTTCTGTGATGTCTGAGCTTTGAAGTCAGTCTTTCTTTGCTAGGGTGAGAAATCTTATAAGTCCTCTCACATTAGAAACATCCATGGCCTATTCTGACTGCCATCGAACCCTGCACCTCCCTTGTGAAGAGAACCTAGAGAGGCTGAGCACCCTTTGGAATTGGAACTGTTATGTTTTTTTAAGGGGAAGGTAAAAGAATGGTTGAAATGCTTATCTGCCAATACAGTGGCTGTGAGGGTCTGGGTTCCAATCCCCGTCTCACCCTTTCTCCCAAATTCGACTTGAAAATCAAACTGAGCGTCTAGTCATTTAGCATGCACCAGGTGCACTGAAAAAGAACCCTTGGTGACACATGTTGTCTGCTGGAAAAAAATTTGTACAAGAAATAGGTACATGAATACAAAGGCACACAAATACATATGCATACACCCAAGCCCTGATTAGTGCAGTGGGTTATGCAACTGGTCAGCATTTGCCTAAGATGTGATGTAGCGTATATGGATATGTCCCAATGTGGTGACACCCCCTTTGGAAATTGAAACTATTATTTAAATTCTGTTTTGCTCCACTTTTTTGACTCACTTGTGTAAACAAAGTGAGTCTATGTTTTAACCCGGTGTTCGGTTGTCTGTGTGTGTGTCTGTGTGTCTGTGTGTCCATGGTAAACTTTAACATTGACATTTTCTCTGCAACTACTTTGTCAGTTGACACCGAATTAGGCATAAAAATAGGAAAAATTCAGTTCTTTCCAGTCATCTTGTTTAAAACAATATTGTACCTCTGGGATGGGCACAAAAAAAATTTAAAAAATGAAGCCTTATTATATGCAAACTGCATTTACTGTTATATTTATATTTTTTGTATTCTCTAAACTTGGCACTTTGATCTGATATTCTGACCCATCAACAAGAGCAGTCATTATTATCATTTTTTGTTCAAACAGGAACTTCTTTTGCTAAGCATGGAAGTTTTATTTATTTTGCAAACGTTTTGGTGCAGATAGTAAAAAAGGGAAATTACTCTGTAATTATGCAAGAGGACTTAATTTACTTTAAACTGATCTTTCTCATCTTAAACATTTTGAAATTATACACAATACATAAAAAGCTTGGATTTTTTTTTTTTTTTCAATGTATCACAAGTGAGTCTTGAAGGCCTTGCCTCTCTTGTTTTGTTGTTGTTTTTTTAACCCATTCAACCCTGGAGAGTTTACAGTCTTGGCAGGCTTCCATGCCATACTGATGCAGAAAAAAAAACTGCAGGAAATATACTGTTTTTCCTCCAAAGTATATGTGGACGCATCCAGAAATGCTGTAGAAGTTAGTTCCCTTTCCTCACAGTTTATGCATATGTAGGAACATGAAAAACGTTTTAATGACAAATTTTGATGCAAAAGCAATGTCCAGACACAGGGCTCAATGAATTACGACCGGTTTGCTTTTTTTTTTTTTTTCATATATTCTGAGGGGAACTGATAATTGGTATGAATTATTGCAACAGCGATAACTTCTTTCTGCACTGAGGCATGTTTTGAGAGAAACCTTCTATGCTGAGACATGTTTTGAGAGGACCAAGCTAATCTAACAGCTAAAGGTGAAGTAACTGGCAATAGAAAACAAACCAAAAAAAATCATTTTTAGAACAGGAATTTGTACAAGGGCACAATTCAGCAAGAGTACAGGGAATAAAGTCAAATACAAACTTTCCACTCATGAAGTACAATGACATCAAAACATGGAGGACAAAATCAGTGTTAATGATCTGGTATCATATATGATTTAAACCATCACAATTTATTATACAAAAATGATTTCACACAGTCAAATTATAACAGCACCAACAGCAAAGCTGAACAACACATATCCACACACATCATGTGTAAAATGTGCACGTACACATCAACACACAAAGTTACCTTCTAAACTGTAGTGCGCTATTAAACATATAATGTCCAGAGTAAATGCAGAAGTGTATGGCATATGTACAGACCAGGCCTGATTTTTTTTTTTCTCTAATTACCCACCACATCACAGTTAAACAAAAAATTATGATATTCACATTCCACTTTCTTCAATTTCAGTTTAAATGCATGTAATTCAAGCAAGGCAAGCATTTCTTTCTTCTTCTTCTTTTTTATTTTCTTATTTTATAAATTCGCTTCAAACTCCTGAATTTCATAATTCTTCAAAACACAACACTTGTGTTAAATCTCTGTGAGTAAAGCAATGTTACAAGTATGAATTGTAAACTCACTGTCTGTGTCACCTGTCCCTCAGTGGACAAGGACAAACTAGCAGCTTTTTGACTTCTCCTTACCAGAGGGAGGAATGCATTGGAACAAAACAAGTCAGCATTCCACAGTAAAGCAAATGTACACGTCACAGAGCATCCATTTTAAAATCATTTCTTCACACTTTAGTTACATGATTTGATGGACTCACAAATCATTTCCCTGTCTACCATTGTGAAAGGTATGTCTTCTCTTGTTTTTAATATATATATATATTTGCATACATACATATATACATGTTTTTGTGTTGTCTGCTGTTCCATCATTTTTTGTTTCTTTTTCTGTCTTGTACGTGGTTGGTGTTATTAACACAGTCTAAGTGCAGAAATGTGTATGCACCCAGTAAAACTCAATCTAATTTTGAGTTCCTCGTATTTCTCATCCTGACACTTCTCTGTGTGATATTTGAGCCAGGGCAGAACACTACCTCACTAAAGTATAAGTGTGCATTCGTATGTGCCCTTATATCCGAGAATGTGCATGCAACTGCATCCATGTGCGCCAGCATGTTTGAGAAAAGGGTTATGTCTACTATCAGATTCAGGACAATGTGTACACAGAAATACTGATATATTGCTCATTTCCTACCTCTTGTGTACAGAAATAACCAATATACTGATTCAGATTGTTTCTAGAAATACTGATTGTTTCTAGAAATATTTGGTCCCTTAAAACTGGCCTAAGTACTCAAATCTACATTGTCTGTACTTATTTATTCAGAAAAAAATTATACAACTTATTCAACAACAAACAAACCAAAAAAAAAGACTAGAAAAAATCACAAACCTGTACATTCAACAGGCAAATGATATTGCTGATATCTATACCACACACAACTGTCCACTCGAAACCCTTAAAAACTGTACAAACAATATGCACAGGATAACCCTCATATCTGGATCAATCAGATCACCATGTGTGGTTGATCAGAAGGCTTGTCATGGAATACACAACAAATATCTCCAGTTCTGATGAGATTACTAAGTCTGCCTCCACCACTAAAAAATCAAAACAAATAAAAACACTTAACACCTTCAATATGGAGTTCCTAAACATTTTGCACTTGTGTAAATCAACTGGCTTTGATGAAAAAACAAGTTCACACATGTGAAATCTTATGCTAACATGTAAGATACAGTACAGAAGATGTGATAGAAACAAAATGAGCCTGTGTGTGGTGTGTGAGGTAGTCTGCAAAAACTGCAGAAAAACTGATCAAAGCTGAAATGCAAAAACTGACTGCTTGGAGAAAATATATCAAGATCAGAACTTCAAATTTAGTGAGACTTGCTTGGCCTTTCACTTTTCTTTCTCAGCAACAGCTCACATTCAAAATCAAATACAAATGGTTCAAACCAAAAACTGTAAATATTGCTCTGTGTAAGTACAAGATGTGCAACATAGAAACAATGAGGAAACAACACTCAGTTTTGTTTTTGTTTTTATCACACAACCATACAGAGGAAGTGGCTTCTCTGTTCAGTTTATGGAAGATTTTAACACCCCACTCTGCCGCATGGTCATCTCAGAACGAAAATCAGTGGTCTTGAAAGCACATAAATTCACTAGACTGAAGGCAAGAAGAACAAAAGGAAAACATCAAAGAGGAAATAAAACAACACAGATAAGAGAAAATGCACACACAACTCATTCAATACCAGAAGCTTTCAAGTTTCATAGTCTGGAGCAAAGCACCATGACTAAAAGTAAGAAAACACTCATACTGTTGGTCTGCAAAACAATGTTTCATTCATATATCAAATTTGCAGAAACATGAACCTTGATAAGTCACCATCTTTGTGTGCAACACACACACACACACACACACACACACACAAGCACAAAATAGTTCAGTGCAATACGCCAAACCTGACCACCAGGTTACATGAAGCTGACATGCAGAAAGCAAAAAATCGTTTTTCTTCACAAAATCGTGATTAGGTCAGAGTTTTTGTCCTCCTAAAATGAAAACATTTAACTTGACCAAAAATGGATGAGAAGTACCACTCTCTTTTTAGCACACTTCTTTAAGGTCTTTTTTTTTAATCATTATTATATCAAAAGTCAATTCTGTCTAAGAACATATGTTGTTGTTTTGGGGGTTTTTGTTGTAACTATTCAAAAGAGTTTTTCACTTTCTAACCACTAAAAAAAACTTTTCACAACATGCACTATTGTGAACAGTCAAACAATTATTTTCTTTTCATGGTTGCCAAAAACTTCATAACAGTCAAGCATTATGAAAGTAAACTTAAACTAGGCAGTCAATAAATCAAGTAATAAAACTGGGATGATGACTGGAGTATTTAAATAACACATATTTCATTTTCGTCTGTTGCCTGAAACAGTTACTTTGTTAACAAAACAAGATTTTAAAATCCAGCCTTTTTTTCTTCAAACTTTGTTGACAAGCCCACATTTTAAAATCCAGCCTTTTTTTTTTTCAAAGCCATAATTCAACAGACCAACATGAAATGTAAGTACACTGGGATACCATGGACATCATACCTTCCTTCTGTGCTGTAATAAAAGAAACTAGAGTGAGTTTTGAAATACTGGTGGCCAATATTACATCTACCAAGTAAGAAAAAAAAAGTGACAAAAAAGATTCGGTGTCCTTGAGCGGCACAATGCAAAAAACAAGTCAAGGGTAGCTTTTTTACAGGTAACACGAAATTATTTCAAAATCCTCAACATCACAGCATTCGATAACTCCATCTTTTAATTCCCCATATTGTCTCCCAACACATTTTTTTGTCAACTTTTAACACAAAAAGCACTGAAATGTAAATTATATGGTAAGTACTATGTCTGAAATAAAATCATCCTGGTTAAGTTAGAAAAATATGAATGATATTCAACGTTTTCCAACAATACTGATTATATGGCGATATCAATAAATATTCATCACAAAACTGCACAAAATACAAATATACAGGAACTGCTTTACAGAAAAATTCAATTCCTCAATAATGATTTTTTTAAACTGTTTAAAACAAGCTGTACACCATTTGATTTCAAGATTTTTGATATACCAGTAAAGCCACAGTGTGTACAGAAACACAACTTCAATGGTTTTGTCATTCAGCAAAAGGCAAATCAGTAAATGAACCACATGCCTACAATCCATAGAGAAACAAGAACCATAACACAATTACTCTCACAGTTTGCATTTAATCATACATAAATATGAAAGAATGCAAAATACTTCACATACAAAGAACTTGACAAACTTGACAATGATTAGTTTACTTCTGTACAAATATGGAGATTGTTCACTTAAGTTTTTAACAAGGAAATGGTTCACAGAAACTAAAGGAAAACAAACCAAAAATATGATTTTAAAAGAGAAGGAATGAGACAATACAACATCAAAAACATACATACACCAACCACATCACAGCATTAGCGAATCAAGACACTCCCAAGCATTGCAACAACAAGAAAAGAAAAAAAAAAGATGAACTACATTCCAAACAAACAAAAAGTAAACTGCATCAAATCACAACCTTCCCTTCATATGATTAACAAATAGTAAAGAGTGGTAACTCTCTCCATTACACAAGGTGCACAACTTCAAGTCAGTGATGCTTTCGCTACCGATTCAGCTAGCACACAGGTAAATAAAAAAAAATTTATAAAAAAAAAAAGGTACATTTGGAACAAACCCAGACACTTCCTCGAAAAACGAAGCGTTGGGCCTGTCCTTATACCAATCATTTGACATGTGCACACAGCAGCAAAGACAGAAGAAATGTGCAAACACAAATTAGCTTTTATTCAAGACTGGCATAGCCTCTTTAATCCTGAATAAGCCACACAGAACACATGGACAATACAGAAAAAATACATGGTTGCCTCGGTGGTTTATAAACTGGAAATTAACAAATAATGAGGCCAGGAGACGATATGATTAACAAATAGTAAAGAGTGGTAACTCTCTCCATTACACAAGGTACACAACTTCAAGTCATTTTAAAATAAAATTTAATTTTGTTATGATGACAAATGATGCTGACAAGTGAAATCATTTTGAAACTTAGTGTGTCGACAGATGGTGTGGAGTAAACTGAACTATGGAAAATATGTACAGTAACATTTATCTTTGGAAACCAACTTTGTTAACACACAATGGTGTGTAGTAAAACAAAACTTTACTTTCAAAACTTAATATGTTCCAATGTACATAATGCTGACATACCATGTTTTTGACAATCACATTCTGTTTGTAACAACACCTTGCATCCAACAGGCTCTTTAATCAATGACAAGTGAAATATGTGCTATGCTTGACATCAGCAACAGGAGCCATGGCAGCCATCACAGTATTACATGGTAAAGGGACTGGTACCTGATAAATCAGTTTAAAATGTTGAGAGATTAAATACTTAATAAATCAATCTGAAATCCTGAAAGCCTCTTACCAGATACTGAATAAATCAATCTGAAATTAAAAATGTATGAACGTGATCAATGAAATTCAAATAGAGGAAGGGCTTTGGAGGTTGCGAAAGGCAGTGGATGAGTGGTGTTATAATGCCTTGACGTTTTGCCATTTCCTTATTGCTTTGCAGAATGTGTGCTGGGGAGGGACATTTTAATATCTTGACGTTTTGCCACTTCCTTATTTTCTTTTTTCCCTTTCGTATCACTTTTTTTTTTTAATTTCAAGGTAATGCCCATAAAACATTTCAAGAACAAAATAAATGTGAAATGACAAGAAAAGAGATTCATCTCACCATCAAAAGAAAAAATATGTACAATCATGAACTTTTTCAATTAATTTCTCAAACCATAAAAGATCGGTGAATTTGAAAAATGTTAATTCAAAGGGCAATCATTCAAGATAAATATGTTAACATTGTGAGCACAGGAATTGGAACAAATATATACAATTTTTCCCCCAAAATAAAACAGACACATTTCGGTGTTTCCTGATGAAAAAAAGGAAGAAAAAAAAGGAGAGCAATGACCAATTCAAAAGCCAGCAATGGAATAATTACCAATTGTCACATACACACATTGCACTCACATGTCAAATTGAATATTACAGTCTGATTTCTTTGAATCAAAAAATACAAACACAATGACATCAACTTCAAATGAAATAGCAACCAGCATCATAAATAAAAGGCCCATACACCCAAAATAAAAGAAAAAAATGTAAATCCACACAGTCTCCTTTTTCTTGTGTTTGAAATACATTTTGTACAAAAGGAACCTTAAAAACATATCTGCTGGTACAAATATGCCCCAATATTACCTGCTGTAGCACCTGATTCCATTGTCTAGTTGAAACTAGACAACAGAGTACCTGAAACAAATGCATGTTAGTCATCATTTTCCGTATATGAATGACTAAGTAAGTGGATAGATTACAGAAGGTAACTAAATGTAACAAAAGTCAAATCTTACCATGTCAACAACAGGAAATTTTCTACCTAAAATTACGTTTAAGTAACATACTTACCGTGACCCACTAGTGCAGACTCCGGCAGGGGTCTGACATTCCTGTCCTGTGCAAACTACTATCCGCCTATGCGGAGAAAACGAAAGTAGCTACAGCCGATAACCTCCCGGAAGTGGGTAACCTCCCCTTTGCCCCCCTGACTAGCAGTTTCCTATCAAGCCAAATTTTTGTACCACCAATTTGGTTCAGATCCTTTCCTCTGTTGATATCAAGACAATATTTTCTTCCACTCCTATTAATGTCAGCCCAGAATGCAAGACAAGTATATCACCCTCTCCAAACCTCTGCAGCTGAAACATTTGCTCTGTTGTCAGGTTAACTGTAGCTGATGATGAAACATTTGCTGTGTTGTCAGGTTAACTGTAGCTGATCTCTTCTAACATATAAATTGTTTATGCAAGCAACAACAAACAATAACAAAACTAGACAAGATTAACCACTTCACCATGAGTGATCTGAATCAATTTAAGGTGTATGAGCATCATATGCAATACTCTTAAGTGGATGGATGGATGCATGAACAAAAGAACTAATCAGTATTATTCTAAATGCCTGATTACCAGCAAACAAATGATTTTCAACAAAAGAATAATCAATTTCACTATAAATGTCCAAATAATTTTTTTCATCTATAATACTATTATTGTTGTCAAACATCTGCCATATGTAATAATAATAATAAATAATAATGGTAAAAGAATAATGAATTTCACTATAATGTCCAAATAATTTTTTTCATCTATAATACTATTATTGTTGTCAAACATCTGCCGTATGTAATAATAATAATAAATAATAATGGTATTTATATTGCGCTGAATCTTGTGCAGAGACAAATCAAAGCACTTTCACACTGGTCATTCACACGCATGCATAACTCTAAAACTGGAGAAACTGAAAACAAGGTTGGGAAGAGGTGGGTTTTAAGGCCAGACTTGAAAGAGCTGAGTGTGAATTTCATTTACCTGAAGAAGAGCTTGTGGCTCGATACGTCGCCTCTCTTATCCCAAGTAAGTCGACTTTTACCAAGATTTTTTTAGTCTACCTCCCACTGAGTGTGGATACCTAACGAAGCGAAAGAGGAAGTTCATTCCAACTACAAAGTCCAGAGACAGAGAAGGAACGGCGACCAACAGTCAAATGTTTGAATCTGGGTATGCATAAACAGAGTGGATCCGAAGCCAATTGTAGAGAGCGAGATGGAGTGTAAAGGTGAAGGCAGCCACAGAGATAGGAAGGGGCAGATTTGTGAATACATTTATAACATAGAGTGCTGATCTTGTACTTAATTCTGTGTGAGGCAGGGAGCCAGTGGAGATGTTGCAAAAGAGGAGTGATGTGTTCAGATCTTTTCGTTCTGAGGACGAGTTGGGCAGCAGAGTTTTGTATGCACTGAAGGGACAGAATGGATGAAGCAGGCAAACCATACAATAGAGAGCTACAGTAGTCAAGGTGAGAGAGAATGAGAGAAACGACAAGTCTAGATGTTGCATCGGTGGACAGATATTTCCAAATGGAACTGATGAACCGCAATTGACAGTAGCAGAATTGACATGTCTGACTGATAAATTTTTGCATGGACAGTGTGTTGTCAATGACAGCACTAAGGTTCCTGACTGAACTGAAAAGAGGGATGGATGTACTGCCAAGTTTGATTGTGTCAGTTGTGATGGAAGAGAGTTTTTGTTTAGTTCCTATGATCATTGCTTCAGTTTTGTCCGCGTTCAATTGTAACTTATTTAAAGTCATCCAGTTTTGAATGTCCAGGAAGCAGTTGGATGTTTCTTGCAAGAGCGACGGCAATTTTTCAAGGGTATCACTCTTCTGGAGTTGAGTGTCATCAGCATAAGAATGATGACTGACATTATGGTGGTTGATAATTTCAGCGAGAGGAGCAGTGTACACTGTGAAGAGTACTGGGCCTAAAACAGATCCCTGTGGGATATGTACATGGATAATGAATACCATTAAGAACCTCCAACTGTAACTATTAATAACACAGTGCCTTGTCAAATATGTACATGTGCATGAATATATAATATCATAATCAATGCCAAACTATCATTACTTGTGATACTAAGTTCTTGTAAAAAATGTGCATGTGTAAATAACTTGCATTATCATTAATTTTCAGATGTCAGTATTTATATGCTCTCCTGTGAAAAATGTGCCACTGTATTTGTTCTCCTAGTTTCCCAATCCCATATATGATTCATCACATAATCCTTCTACTCCTCAGACATCTATCATTAACATTGTGGTCAGGACTTTGAGTTTGCTATTTTTGACACATAGTCATACTGCATTTTTATACTTCATTCCATTTTTAAAAAATCATTTCTGGTCCAGGGGCAGATTAAGTTACATCAATGTGGACAGACACAATGTGAAATCAAAATACAAAGTTCACTCATCCATGAACATGTAAATGAACAGCAATGTAGTTAAGTAAAACTAACTTAAAACCCAAAAATATTTTTGGGGGCGAATGGTTTTGATCTTCTCACATTTAACCTGTGCATGAAATAAATAAAAAAAACCATGTTCTCAATCACATTTCGAATCTCTGTCCACTGTGTCTCTCTGATAACAACCAACCAAACAAGCAAAGCAAACACAACCATTTTCAACTGAACTATGTACATTCACAGATGGCGACTTTTGATTGCAGTGAACAGCTGGCCATGACCAGAGCACCTAGGACAGAACAGCATCCTGGTAGGGTGGGATGGGCTTGGCGGCCTCATCATAGTTGGGAGGCAGCACCATGATGGGTGGGTTCTTCTCTCCATCTGATTCTTCCCCAGTGCTGCCCTCGTCAATCCCTCCCCCATTGTGGGATCGGATGCGAGCAGCTACTGTGTCGTAGGCTGGAGGAGGGTCACAGACGTGTGGCAAGGGGTCTTGGGATGGAGTGTAAATCACTGCAGGATTGTACAGCTTATGTCAAATGACATGTAATCATAGAGTGTCTTCAGACAATGTAAATAGTATGCTTTGTGCAAAATTATACAAATTTCATTATGTCTGGAAACTGTCTTTATACAGTATACATATTATGGTTCATGTCAATTTATACCATTTTCATTATGTCTAAAGGCAGGAGGTAGCATACATGCATTTTTCTGTCTCAAAGAAAATGCATCAGCATGATTCTGAAAAAGACTCCTTTAAACTGGCTTTCAAAGCCCCACTTCTTCAAACACACACACACAACTATGAAAAATGGGAACCATAGTATTTCTTTTTAATACAAATAGCTGCTAAAATCATTACTGAAGCCTGGCAGCTTTGACCTTGACTCTGTGTGTTTTGTGAACAATAAGACCAGAAAATTCTAACAATATTGAATACATGATTCCTGATAAAATGTCAAAGTTCAAACACAAGACATTGTCAGACAGATACACAGAAAAACTGAAATATTATCAAGACTCACTTTGCACTACATACATGTGTTACAAAGCAACTGTTTCTGCATCGTGTTTCAATTTTCACATTTTAGGCTGATCTTTTTTTCTTTTCTTTTTTTAATCATTATTATCAAAAGGGTAACTCCATTATCAGTTTTACCTCAATGAGTGTGGATTTTTATATATATTCACAAACAGATTACCTGAACACGTGTGAAAGCAAGCAGCCTGAGGATTCTGTTGGTTCTGCCGTCCCTGACATGTCTGTGTCTTGCGTGTAATCAGGAGTTTTGCCAAAACACCTACCCCAACAATGATCAGCAGGCCACAAGCTGCACAAGATGCAATGGTCAGATTAGACACATTATTTCATTTTCAATTATAATGAAATGCCACACTTTATAATTATATTCATCTCTTTTTTCTTTTCTTTTTGTTGCTGGTTGTTTTTGTTTTGTTGTTGTTGTTTTTTGCCAGTAAACAGTTGTCTGTGTGTGTGTGTGTGTGTGTGTGTGTGTGTGTGTGCATGCATGTGCAAGCCTGTATATATATAATCATTTCAACCCATCAAGAGAAGAAATGGATAACACTTTTTAAATCACAGATTTAATCATCTGTTATTCTGCTTATGTTCATGCAAATATGGGTGTTCACACAAGAAAGGAAACTGCTGCATGAAATGGAAAGCTATCACTATGATGATACCACAAAAATCACAGACTTTGCATATGAGTGAGTGAATGAGTGAGTGAGTGAGTGAGTGAGTGTGTGTCTGTGTATATGTGTGTGTGTGTGTGTGTGTGTGTGTGTGTGTGGGTTGGTGGGTTGGTGTGGGTGGGTGTGTGTGTGTGTGCATGCAAAACATTAAGTTGACAAAATTCAACACACACACAGACTCTGAGTCTGAGTGTGTGGGTGAGTGTGTGTGTGTGTGTGTGTGTGTGTGTGTGTGTGAGAGTCTGTGTATGTGTGTGCGTGTGTGTGGGTGGGTGGGTGCCTGCATGCGTGCCTGCGTGCGTGTGTGTGTGTGTGTTTGTGAGTGTGTAACAGCACATGTGTGTGCATGTATGTGTGTGTAGATGTGTGCACATGCGTGCAAGTGTGTCAGCATGACTTTGTGTGCATGCGCATGTGTGTGCATGGAGGGGAGCATGCATGTGCATGTGTAAACATGACCATGCGCATTCTCTGTTTACCAATGCCCATAATGCAGAGCATGATCGTGATGCTCTCCTTCTTCTCCATGGCCTTAGAGATAAACACCGTCCCTAGCACAAACATGATGAGACCCAAGAAGGCTGCGCAGGCAAACCAGATCATCATCTGCCGCCACAGTGGGGTTCCTTCCCCCACCAGAGGTTTGGCATTGCTGGCCATCAGAGCACGCTGCTGGGCCACATAGTCTCGATAGGGTCGGGCACGAGGCCGCGGGGATACAGGAGAAGCTTGCACAGAATCTGTCTGCTCCATGGGCCTTGACAACAACAACAACAACAAAAAAAAAAAAAGAAAGAAATGTGTTCATTCACTTTGGCAGATTTTCATACCATCAACTAAGCATGGAATACAGTACATTTATACATATCTGCAATTTAACTTTAAGAACTTGTAATGATGAAATTATGAGTGCCTTTTTTCTGAAAATTAAATGGTGTTTCTTGATCTTAATACAATCTTTTTTTACAGATCTGTCTTAACTTCGAAAATGCTTGTTATTCCATGCAATATCTAATTGCATTGTTTTATTATTATTTTAATGTTCTAATATTTGTATTCAGCTTAATGTATTACTTTTCTGACCTGGTACTAGTTCCTCTTGCACAAAACCATGAAATGAAGGAGATTCATGGTGTGGCATTCGGTCATACAGTGCCCTAAAACCTTATTATAGCTGTAAGTAGAAAGTACACATGTTCTACCTTTGATATGTTTAAATACACTTACATCAGGCTGTGGGATGAAAGACTGTGGTGTAAGTGATGGGCCTTAGGATACAAATGTTATCATTTTCTGATTGAATAACTGAACTTGTATTGCCTGCTTTTTTTTTTTTTTGCTTTTTTTTTTTTTTTTTTTTTGCTCGTTATTAATGAACCCTTTTCTTTCCCTGGCAGACAGATCTGATAAGTCCTCTTCATTCCTCTGGTGAAACATATATGTCCAAAATTACTCTTTTACCTCAAAGCAGCCCATGAAATATACTCGTATTCATTATTAGTCATTCACACATTCTGCTGCGAAAGTTTCAAATCACCTCATTCCCTCTTTGCACCAATATCATCTCCTCTCAAAATGCATCTGCTGAAAACTTACTCATTACCCCTAAATTACTGAACAGCCATCTATCACATCCAATATACATGTTTGCTGTGTGGTGTAACCATCTTGGCATGAATGTGAATGAGCAGATGTATAATATATATATATATATAGAGAGAGAGAGAGAGAGGGAGGGAGAGAGAGAGAGAAATATGGCATGAATGTGAATGAGCAGATGTATAATATATATATATATATATATATATAGAGAGAGAGAGAGAGAGAGAGAGAGAGAGAGAAATATATATATAGACAGATATATAGATGTGTGTGTGTGTGTGTGTGTGTGTGTGTGTGTGTGTGTGTGTGTGTGTAATACATATAATTTATTGAGAGTGGCTGATGTTGAGTAGAAAGAAGAGATTAAGATATGGGTTTGATTCAACATTTTCTAAGAATAGTTCCCATGTAATAGCTACAAAGACATGGACACAATACCCTAATTTTCATTTTCATGAAATTAATATGAAAGCTGATGAGCATGAATTTATGAAAGAAGAGTGTTGTATAATGTTCTGTTTCACCACCACATATAAGCCCATGTGAAATGAAATTCTAAAACTGAAAATGGCTTATTTTTACTAACAAATTTACCAATAGACAAACCCATGCTCCTCAGTGTACACACACACACACACACACACACACACTGATGATGATATGGATACACACACACACACACACACACACACACACACACACACACTTATAATAACGCCTATCATAAGTCAGAGACCAAGCTCTAAGTGCTTTATAAACAGTGAGTCATTTGCACAGCTGCCTACCTGGATAGAGCCAACAGAGAGTGCTTTATTGTGAGAACACAGGGATTGGGAAACAATGCTATAAGTTCGATTACATTACAATAAACAGTCACGTGAACCTTCATTAGGCACTAACAACTGATGTGTAAATAAATTATCGGTTTTAAGCTGCACATGTCTACACAGCCTTAATTACTGTCAACATGTTTATTCGATTAAAGTTACGCAAATCTTAACAGTTGCACTTATTATGGACGAGGTCCAATCGAGTCCACAACACCAAACTCACCTTGATTGTGGAAGTGGCATAAAGATCATGGAGTGAGAGGCAAACACAGACCAGTGTCTGGCATTCACAGCATCTAAATGTTGTGATTGATTTACCCGTTTAGATACAAATGCACATCGTGCATCTGCTCGTTAACAACAAAAATCAAGTGCAGCATATATGTTCAATCACAGTGTGTTGTCAGCATAAGCACGCATAAATTCCGATGAGGATTTGTCATTGTGTGTGCACACTATCCAAGAACTTTTGCAACTGAAAATCGTTCCCGTTACACTGATGTGTTATTTTGTTGACAAACAAGCTTTCGTTTGTTTCAGATGCGCTGAAGAGCAAGGCAGGCAAAAATAACTAATGGCAGTCTCAAACAAGCAAGTTCAATCCTTGTGTAGTTGTTGTTTTTTTTAAACACTTTGCACGGCCTGTTCTATACCCAGCTCTTTCACTAAAATGCATATCACTGAGTCACACTGACCTCATTCGGCTCTCTGGCCGACACACTCTTTGGTGTTGGTCGAGGAGGAAGTTTCAATCTGACCTCAAGGTCACAACATTGCACAATTTTTGCTGAAAAACAATGCTGTGCTCTAAGCTGTGATTCGTCGTATAATGTAAATGTTGTCGCTCCAATCTCATTTTAACTATTTTTAACTGGACATGGTACTACAATTTTACATTTCAAATTGAAATTGTTATAGAAGTAATAACAAACTGTCTGTTAGAGGCTACTACTAACGTGACGTCAGTATTTCGCAAAAACAGGTGGATTTATTTTGCGTTTCATACATCGTCCGACGACCATGGCGTTAAATACTTGCCATGCGCAAGGTGGAGTCTTGATTTTTGCTGTTGAAAGGTAATGTATTCGTAATTGTTTGTCTCCTTATGCGTGGGTTTGATTACTTGAAAAAATCGTAAAACTGCACGTAATCCGTGGTAACTTAGCAGACAGTTGTTGGTCACAGATCCGCTTTGATATTAGGCGACGGGCCAACTCACAAGCGCGTGATCTACCTGATAGGGCTCGAAGAAACATTTTTTATATTTTGTATAATTTGTATCAAAAAATGACTTGGCCTGTAAAAATTGTCGAGGAAATGTTCTATCTGTCTCATTATCAGAGTCATAACAGAATAGTATATACATTGTTACGATATTCACCGTTAAATTAGATCATCCAGGTTGAACAGAAACTGATAGTATAATCAACCATTGGCATGAAAACAGGATGTGCTTTCATTACCGTCTGCACAGTTACTTTATATTATTAAAAACATATGTGTGTTTGTGTCTGCATGTGTGTGTGACAGGCTCCATCTCAGTATGTGTCTCTCTGTGTGTGGGGATGGGTGGGTGGGTGGGTACCATTGCCTATTAGTTAGTTACAGGACCAGATTCTCACCCAAGTGTCCTGAGTATGATCAGTCGATCTGCAGTTTTGGCACACCAGGTGAGTGAAGGATGAAGATTTTTACGATCTGTAAGTGTAGACAGCCATACTCCGCTTTTTTGCAGGGTGCATGCTGGGTATGTTCTTGTTTCCATAACCCGCCAAACGCTGACATGGATTACGGGATCTTTAACATGCGTATTTGATCTTCTGCTTGCGTATACACACGAACTGACCAAGGGGGTTCGGGCACTGGCAGGTCTGCATATATGTTGACCTGGGAGATCGGAAAAATCTTCACCCTTTACCTGCCAGGCGCCGTCACCGAGATTTAAACCTGGGACCCTCAGATTGAAAGTCTTTAACCACTCAGCGCACCCGTCGTAAGGTAAATAAACCTGCAATCCTGCTAAAGCCATAACCACCCTTTGTCTGTATGCTTACAGTCAGTCACAAAAAATCAAGTGCACTCTTTAAGATCCTATAATCCACCCTTTTTTTTGTTCAGTGGATTATGGAAACATGAAAACATGGAAAGCATGCACCAACCATGTTAGTTTCATGAGCAAAATGATGTTGGTCATGAAATAGAAAGTTTTAGAACTAGAAGAACAAAGAATAATCAAAAGAACCAAAAATATGTGCGTATGTGTTGGTGTGTGTGTGTGTGGGGGGGGGGGGGGTATGAATGGCTAAAAAATCATTAAACCTCAAGACCAGTACTAGACAAATGTTCTGACTGTAGTAATGTTTAACATATTTTATTAACTACTTGATTTTGCGGTCCAAGAACAAATTTGTGTGTGTGCGCACACAAACACACACACACAAATGCACACACACACACACACACACACACACACACACACACACACACAACACACACACACTCGTCTTAAGCATGTAAAAATAGTTAATGGTTATTCTTGAACTGATTAAGGTATGTGCCATTATATGTTTTTTTATATTGTTTTTTTAAATACATAACTAAGATTTGTGTTTCATCTCAGAAAGAATTGAGTTTTTAAGTTGAAAAGTAGTGTGTAACTGTAAGATTCTGAAGCTAGATGATATAATACTATTTATGACATACTTCAGCAGCCTGGACTACATGTTCTGAAACCAACCCTTAAATTAAAAAAAAAAAATGCAAACCATTAATTAATGTAATAAATGATATGGTGTATAAATCCCTGGACAGCCTTACCAACATTGGCACATGATAATTTGCAGGACTATCTATTCTCGCCCTCCTTCCACCCCCCTCCGCTAATCAGCATGTCGTAGCTTCCATCCAGCTTCATTAGTTCATTGCCAGCTGTTTCAAGAAAATAATTGATGAAGTTGATAAAACTGTTGTGAAGCAATGAAATTAATGAAAACAGAAAAGTTAACTGCTAAGAGTGAGTGAACTTGGTCACATTATATTTACACTCAAATTACAGTAATTTACACAGATGTGAATGGGCCCACAGTATTCACACACACTGACAAGTGACATATATGCATGCGCACTGACACACACACATACACACAATCACATGCAGATTGACATTTAGAGTGACACTCACTCATGAGTCAGTGGAGGATACTTCTATGTCAGTTTCCCAGGATTTGTATTATATAAACTGCTAAACAACATTGAACTTTTGATTTGACAAAGGGTATTTGTCTCACACCGAATAAAGTACAAGATCAGCACTCTGTGTTATAGATGCATTCACAAAACTGCCCCTTCCTATCTCTGCGGCTGCCTTCACCTCCACACTCCATCTCACTCACTACGATCGGCTTCAGATCCACTCTGTTTATGCATACCCAGATTCAAACACTCGACTGTTGGCCACCGTTCTTTCTCTGTCTCTGGACCTTGCGATTGGAATGAACTTCCTCTTTCACTTCATCAAGTCTCCACACTCGGCTCTTTCAAGTCTGGCCTTAAAACCCACCTCTTCCCAAAATAGCCTCCCTTGCCTGCCCTTCCTTGTCTTTAGTTTCTACAGTTTTAGAGTTATGCATGCATGTGAATGACTGGTGCGAAAGCGCTTTGATTTGTCTCTGCACAAGATTCAGCGCTATATAAATACCATTATTATTATTCTTTTTGCTGAAGATTATCATATAAAGTTATTAAGGTTGGTTCTGACTGCCCAGTTTTCATTGACAACAGAATCAAATTTCGTTACAGTTAAAGTTGGTTGAAGGTCTACCATGGCTTACCTGTTTATTTCAGTTGGCACAGTGTTTCCTTTTTCAGAATTCTGATTTACTACAATGGAATTGAGATGCAGTTTGAAGGGCCATCGAACATGCCACATTTCAAAGGAAAGAAGAAAGGAAGAGTGTATCTTACCACTCATAGGGTGTGTATCCATTTGTGACCCTCATGCTACTTCAGTTTCTGTCTCTTTCACTCTTATATATAATGTGAAAGTGTGTGTACATACTACATTTTTCAGTTGTTTTTTGTTTTTGTTTTACGTAAAAATTATGAATGACAAAATGCATTTTGTGGAGATTTCTAGAAGTCTATTCTGTTTTGTTTTGTTTTTTGTAGCCACATGTATATGATATACTCATGTGGATTGTTTTCATATATTTCTGTTGTGTTGACATTGATTAATAACAAGAGAGGTAAGGCCTTCAAGACTCACTTGTGATAAATAAGTCCCCTAGCATTAATTACAGAGTAATTTCCCTTTTTTACTATCTGCACCAAAACGTTTGCAAAATAAATAAAAATTCCACACTTAGCAAAAGAAGTTCCTGTTTGAACAAAAAATGATAATAATGACTCCTCTTGTTGTTGTGTCGAATAAGAGGTCAAAGTGCCAAGTTTAGAGAATACAAAAAATATAAATATAACAGTAAATGCAGTTTGCATATAATTAGGCTTCTTTTTTCTTTTCTTTTTTTTGTGCCCATCCCATAGGTGCAATATTGTTTTAAACAAGATGACTGGAAAGAACTGAAAATTTCCTATGTTTATTCCAAATTTGGTGTCAACTGACAAAGTATTTGCAGAGAAAATGTCAATGTTAAAGTTTACCACGGACACACAGACACAAGGACACACACACACACACACACACACAGACAACCGAACACCGGGTTAAAACATAGAATCACTTTGTTTACACAACACAAGTGAGTCAAAAATACATTCTTTGGGGATTTCCTTAAGTCTGTTCCGATTCTTTGTATTGCCATATGATTATGCATATATATATATATGATATACTTATGTAGATTTTCTTCAGATGTTTCTGTTGTGTTGGCATTGATGAATAAATTTTTGTTTCTTTTTTAATGCTTTCTTCATATGTTATACTCATTTAGATTTTTTAGATGTTTCTGTGGTGTTGGCATTAATGAATAAGTGTTTATTTTCATTGAACTGGAATTGTGATTTTTGTGAATGGACTTTTTAACATTTTTCAGTGGGATGGTGGGGGAAGGGGGTGGGAGGAGTTAATTTTTTCCTTCTTTTTTTCTCTTTAGTGTATCGTCCAATCACCCAGTATTATTTCATTCTAGTTGTTGGTTGGAATGGAAATGACAGGCTGTGTCAAGGCATGCATGCATAAGAGGAGCAGCTTGAGGACTCTTCAGAACATTGAAATGTTTGGTTATAAACATACCAATACTCATACCATTATGATTATGACTGACATGTGTTGCAGTTGATCTTCAACACGGATGCCAACATACCGATACTTGCCATTATGATTATGACTGACACATTTTGCAGATGATCTTCAACAGTTCTGATGCTAACATACCGGTACTTACCATTATGATTATGACTGACACATGTTGCAGGTGACCTTCAGCAGCTCTGATGCTATCATACCAACTTACATTATTATTAAAAATAACCTGATACATGTTGCATATGATCTTCAAAAGCTCTGATGCCAATATAAAGATAGTTACCATTATGTCTATAGATAACTGATGCTTGTTGCAGGTGATCTTCAACAGCTCTGATGCCAAAGACATCATGCAGTCCTTCTCCTTCCCATTCCTGCAGATGAGAGGGGTGGAGCTGGATCAGCCAATCTTTGGGGCCAACTACATCAAGGGCACTGTGTTGGCAGAGCCCAATGGTCAGTCTGTAGCCTGGTCATGGTCACCTTTCTGTGCTTCCTTTGAAAAATTAGATTTTTTTTAATTTTCTTATCACATTGAAACAAATATAGCACCATCTGATTCACAATAGAACATTCAACTAATTGTAAACATGAACAAAATAAGTTCAGTAAGGAAAAGACATTCTAATTCTACGTCAGTGTAAGTTTGGTTTTTGTGCATTTCTCATTAAGTTTTTTTTTTAAAGTATATCTCACACTCTCTAATCACATTCTGACAACCTTTTACACAATTAAGATATTCAAAATAAAAATGAACATTGTCTTTTCTCTCCCAGCAGCTTTGTTTTTACTTGGCTGATTAAACTTCAGTTGTTTTGGATGTATTTGTGTTGTGTTTGTTTGTGTATATGTGTATTTGCAGTGTCAGGAAACAGTCCTCTTTTTTTTCTTTTCTTTTCTTCTATTGAGCTGAGGGGCACAGCTGCCTGCGCAAAATTGAGAGAACCTAAGTATCTAATGTTTTAAGTTGTATGCACAGTATAATGAACTATTGACTGACCAGTTTTCACTTTTTGTGTGGTGATCATACTAATGAGTATATTGTGCATTATAATTAATTGAATGTATTTTTTCCATTGTTGATTTTTAGGCAACTGGCAAGGAGAGGCAAAGTTCAAGATGTACTTCACCCATGGAGGAGCCATTGAGTTTGGCCAGGCCATGCTGAAAGCTGCCTCGCTTGGTGAGTTTTATTTTTTCTCCTGACTTTCCAGCCCAATCTTCTGAAAAAATCAAACATATAGCTTGCACTGTTGTTTGTTGGGTACTATTTGATCAGCAAGGGCTTTCAGCTCTGACATGTTAGCTGGCTTTGTGAGTCTGTCATTCACCAATGATTTCTGGTTCAGTCTGACTGGGCAACAATGTTATATGATTTTTTTAGTCACCAGTAATTTTCAGATGGTTCTGGTTTTCAGTAACAATTTTAGCTGTCAATTTAGCAATGATTTGGCATAGGAAAGTGGGCCCCAGTCCTCTCTCTTTCCTTCGTTTTTACTTTCCTTAACTGAAGTCAGGTACCCGTTCACACCTGGGTGGAGTAAGGTAAATCAGAATAATAAAGTGCAGTTCCCAAGAACACCATGCCAAAGCAGGGCCTGGAACTTTGATCACTGGTGAATATGGGATCAGGTGTCCAACACCTAACTGATTTTGCCATGGCGTCTCCACCAACTGTTGTGCTTTTACGATAATGTTACCATGTCAGCAGACAAAACATTGATCCATATGAATTGTGTGGAATGCTTTAAGGTGTTTCCTTTGCCACACAAAAAGTTGTTGATGTTTTTTTTATACAGCTTTGTTTTTGTTTTGCTTTTGTTTTTTACTTTCTGTTACAGGTGTGTTTATTTTGTATCATTTTACTTGAGGAGACAAACTGATGCAATATGGACTAAAGGATGGTAAATATATATATATATATATATATATATATATATATATATATATATGTAGAGAGAGAAGGAAAAAACCATTAGTAAATATACACTGTGTGCCAATTTCACTGTGAGGAAAAAGTCTCATCATGCCTTAATCATGGCAAGTTGAATTGCAGCCTCCAAGTGCCGAATGCAGCAGCCCCCTCCCTACACTGCTGCTACAGGAAATATCTACGCTGCTCCTCCCCCAGCCTATTCACCCCCACAGGATCCCCACTTCGCCTGGGTTCCATACCAGACCTTCCCCACTGCCCCGCCCAGTGAGTACAGTCCCTCTGCGTCTAGTGTCATTGGTCTTTTCATCTGTCAGTAGCATAATTTTTATATGAATTCAATGTCAGACTACACAAGGTTGGTTGAATGATGTGGTTGTGAATTGTGCAGTGCAGGTTCAAAGTTAGAGTTGAGATGTGGCAGTGTAGGAAGTCAAGAATTCAGAATTTTATGATATGTTATATTTGATTTTGTGATGGTGATCCATATTTACTAGTATGTTAACATGGTATGGTGAAGTATTAATAATCAGTAATACTTATTTCCCAGTGTATTGACTTCATGCTGCAAGGCAGTCATGTGATAGGAGACAGGCGGTGATCAAAATGAAACAGTAGAATGAAAAAACTTGACCGTTCATTTTTGCCAATCAGTAACATAGGGGTGAGGAAAGAAGCACCTGTAGTTCGGTGAATGTTGTTTCTGTTTTCTTAAGTGTATATATTTATCACATGATCTGAGTAAAACGTTGTTGGCATGTTGAGTGTTCTTCTTCTGCGTTTGTGGGCTCTAACTCCCGCATTCACTTGTTTATACGTGAATGGGCTTTTACATGTATGACTGTTTTAACCTGCCATGCAGGCAGCCATACTCAGCTTTCGGGGGTATGCATGCTGGGTATGTTCTTGTTTCCATAACCCACCGAACACTGACATGGATTACAGGATCTTTAACGTGCGTTATTGATCTTCTGCTTGCATATACACACAAAGGGGGTTCAGGCACTAGCAGGTCTGCACATATGTTGACCTGGGAGATCATAAAATCTCCACCCTTTATCCACCAGGTGCCGTCACCGTGATTTGAACCTGGGACCCTCAGATTGAAAGTCCAACGCTTTAACCACTCGGTTATTGCACCCATCTGTTGAGTGTTCAAGTTAAAGGTACCTTGTTAACAGACAAACTCACAGACAACATAATTGTGAATATTATGCTTTGTTATTTTTACTCATTTGGAGCTATGTGCAGCATCAAGATGAAAAGTGGACTGTTATGTTGCAGACAACAGTGTGTACATGACGGAAGCCCCACCCCCGTATCCGGGAATCAACCCTGACATGGCCCCCTATCCTCCAAATGGACATGGTCAGTATGCCCCAGCTACCTTGTTTGGTGTTATAATAGACTAAAGGTCCCATTGCCTTTAATAGCCGTCTGAGCAGTGAATTCACATACACAGTGTCCTGGACTCAGGACAGGAAGGCAGACCCCAATCCTCTCCTTCCGCCATTTTATCCTTCCTCAGCTGAAGTCAGGTACGCATTCACACCTGTGTGGAGTGAGGAAAATCAAAATAGTCATTCCCAAAGACACAACACAAAGCAGAAACAGGGCCTTAAACCCTGATCTCTGGTTAACACTGCATCGTGAACCGATTTTGCCATGGCACCTGGTGTAAAATTAAAGTGTCATTTTTAGAATTGTACCCAGATTTGTCCTTTGATGATTAATCTTTTGACATCTGACCTATAAAATTGTCATCATCTACCATGAAATCTAAGGGACATGCTTTGATTATTGATATTCATGTTCAGGATTAAAGGTGTAAAATGTTCAGTCATATTTCTTTTTTGTTATGTCTGGACAGAAATTTGATTTTATTTGTGGATCAATCAGGAGACCAGTGTCCTGACTTTGTATTAACAACCTTTCAGTGTGCATGTTTGTATGTGGATTTGTCACAACGTGTATCGTTTTTTTCATTATATCTTGTTTTATTTTTATCTAAGAGATAATACAAAATGTGTTTGTTATCTTCTTACAGAAATGAACTGCTGTAAATGTCCAGACAGGTTTAATACAGTCATGCAGATTTCCAATTGCTTAAGAGGGTACAGAGAGAGGTTTCATTTTGTTTTCTTTGTATCAAGGATAGGGGTGGTTTAAAAAGAGTAATTACAAACTTAACCTTTACTACACTTTTTTAGAAGCTATCAAATCAGTTATGATTTACACAGTAATATTTACCATTTGTTTTTGGTTGCAAAAAAAGATACGCAGACCAAAAAAGCTGGAAAATCCTAATAGATAAATCACGTTGCCATGATTTTGCAGGTAAAAAGAAAGGTTACACCTTTTTGAAATTTACTGTTTTTGTTGAGTTTAACTATTTCTGAATTGCATGAAATGTTCTGTATTGTGTACGTCATTGTGTACATTTTCACGCCCAGTCCAAACACATACCACACACAGCGCACAACACGCACTGTTAAATTTGAAGACTAGCATTCATCAGTCTCGGAACTTAGTCTCAGCCTTTAACCAGCTAAATAAGATGTCCACCATTGACAGGAAGTGACAAAATAGTGTGCATATGTAGGATTTACATCCAGCAGCTGGAGACAGTATTTGAATACAACTACTGTGCACACACAAATATGAAGACACTGACACACGCATATGTAATTACACTCTAGACCCTTGTTGTTGCTGTTTTTTGTGGGGTTTTTTTTATTTCATGTTCATGTCTGCTTGATACGAAATACAACTGTTTTAAAATGCACAAAATCTTATAAAGTTTCTGTTTTATCCCATGAATTAGCAAACAATTAAAATACTGATATCGGTATTGTACCAATATAGTTTGCTTCTTTAGTTAAAACAGAAGATTTAACCAAAAGAGAAAATGAATTCTGCATGGTGTCTAGCATTGATCCCGATAGTGATGTAAATTTACACCCAATGTTCTGTTCAAGCAAGCATGCACGTTTTAAATTAAAACCGTTTTAGTTCTTTTTGATGTGTCAATTATTCTGTTGTCATTGGTTTTCCACTGTAGAAATCCCTGCTAATAGTAATATCTTTTGGTTGTGTCAATGATTTTGTTGTTGTTGGCTCTCCTCTATGGAAATTCTTGCTAATAGTCATATCTTTCTACATGATTTTATTACCACACACACATCTTTGTTGTATAAATAGCGAACAAGTATACAATGGAAAGGCTCTGCTGTGCAAAACTTGTCAGAAGTGGTGCCAAGGAGTTTGAAGGTGTCTTATTCAAATTAAATTGCAGAAAACAGATTAGACAGAATTGTTATTTCATATAAGTGACCTGGACTTGTTGATGTTAACATTATTCATGTGAAAACAGTTCTAGTCTGGCAGTTTGAGCGCAGTTACATGCCTGAAGGAAAGATGGCTTACTTGAATGGTAGTGAACCTTATGAGTATCTCAGCAAACAAGGCCAGACTCACTATCACATCAATTAAACAGATCAGCATTTTGAACAAAGAACTGTTCGACCTTTTGTTCTTTTTCTGGTGTTACATATTTGATAAGTGTAGATTTTAATTGATACTGATGTTTTATGTCATGCTTATTTTTACTGGGGGATGATTGTGAATGTCAGATGCCAAGGCCAAGGAGGCTGCTGCCAGTGGATATTTCAACCCAGCAAACCCGCACACCATGTACGCCTCAGCTCCCCCTCCCCCCAATGACTACGCAGCACCCCCATATCAGGGGTTTGAACCCCCACCGGCCTACGACCAAGCCACAAAGAAGACCAACTGAATTTTTCAGCCCCCATCATGTCTTCAACCTTTTTTCTTGTTTCCAGCATGCTTTGGTTTGGGGCCACAGATGTCAGATTGCTGCTCCTTTAACCTTTTTTTTCCCCCACACTGTAAGATATTATGGCTGCGTCTACCCAGTGCAGATCACCAAAGTAAATGGACAGTTTGTGAGGTTTTGGACTCTTTATCATGAGCTCGCCTTCAAGATGTTGCTTTCTTTTGTGCATAGCCATATTTTTTACATGCTCTCAGTTGAAGTGGCCCATCATTTGACATTATCTTTTTTCCTGCTGTGTTTATTTATTCTTATATTTAATATAATTTTGGTTTATTTCATAAAACTGTATTAGATTTTGAATTGTATACTCCACAGCTGGAAATGTTTATTTTTTATAGTTTACTTGAGTCAAAATCACTTGTAGCAGTGGTGTGTCTTGCATCTTGCCTGTTTTTTTTCCATTGCAAACATGCTGATTTCATTAAAACAAAAGAAAGCCTTTCCTTTCAGATAAAAACAAAAATTAAGTCATTAAAGAAAATTAGCCTGTTTTTATTTATTGCATAAGCACAGTTACTGATCCATTGTATTCCAGATTTGTTTGGGGGTGTTCTTGGATGAATTTGAATGTTTCTGGCTGTTATTTCTTGTTCATGTTCATGCTTAGTCTTTGCTATACAAAGTAAGTGTACCGTATCAATGCTCATGACTGGAAACTAATAATCATTCCAATGTCATGTATAAGTATTGCATAAAGCACGACATCAAACATGTTTCTTTGACCAAACCAACATACTGACACAGGCAACACGCACCGACACCACATGGATTTTTACTAGTCAGTTTTTTTGTTGTTTTTTTTTTGTTTTTTTTTTGTTTTTTTTTTGTCGTCGTTGATTTTTGTTTCCTTTTTTGTGTGTGTGTTTGTCAGGGATGGCGGGGGTGGGTGGGGGGGGGGGGTGTTGTTTATTGTTGTGATCATCCTCTCATATACCAGAAAAGAATAAAACAAGTGTACTGGGTTGCAGTAGTGTAATAGTTGGATTTTCCAGAATTCACTGTCTGTTCTGTGATAATAAGACAATGTTTGTGTCTGCTCTTGTAGATAAGCATTTGTGCTGTTGGATGGCTTTCTTGGATACAAGCTTCAGAAAACATGATGATAATTTTTATCAACTCATTCTCTTCAGTTTGTATTTCTATGTCTTGACAGTATTTTGTTTTTGTGTATTAACATTTGTTTGTTCACTTCGTTGTTTTGGTTTTGAATGCTCGTTCTAGTGTGCTGTCAGATGCCAAGTTTCTGGGATCATTGTAATGTACACATATCCCCAAAGATTACAACACATTAGTTACTTTATTTGGGGGTTTTAGAAAAAAAAATTATGTATGCAGATTTTCTGCCGATGAATTCACATGTCCTTGTTGAATGGTATGGCAGGGTTCCCATAGATTTCCAGTCAAGAAAATTCAGAACTTTAAAAACTTTACAAAACCGTTTTTTAAGCTCATGGTGTGGTTGTGCTGCAAATTTTTTTTTATCCACAAGCAACTTTTTCCCAAAAAATTAGTTATTTTTCTTGTTTGTGTTCCATTCTTGTCAGCCGTTGACTTGTGTTATTTATCTGTTAAAAAGTCAAGTGACAACTTGAAGAAAAAAAACAACAAACATTTGCATAAACCCTTGAAATGCTGTGCCAAGGACTGACTTTCATTGCACAAGTACATTTAAGCAAATCTGAGCAGGTTCAGGGTCTTTCAGATACTGTTGTCAGTTCCCTAAATGTTTCAGTGGCCACTGGGAATGTGGGAACCCTGTAACGAACGCTCACCGCTGTCCGTCATGCTTTTGTAACAGCATCAGATTACACCTTACCTTGCTGAAATATGGAAGAAAACAAGATGAAATGCTTTTTGCTTGCAGTAAAGTTAAAACTTTTGTGAAAGACTATGACTTTCAATTCAGGAGGCAAGATTGCACTGGCTCATAGGGCTGCAGCTTTAGGGGCTAGTTGGCTTCGGGGGGCCATCCCAGTGCTAACTGTACTGAAGCCCTCTTGGTCAAGACAGTGGGGGTGTAACTTGGGCAATACACTCCCCTGTAATCAAATTCTTGCCCAGATAGTCAGGTCAGCAGTTATCTCCTGTGAAAGTTATAGTTGGGCATGACTGTCATACATATACATACATACAGTGTGCAAATAAATGTAGCAGTACATTTTCTTTAACCTTCCCCTGTACCTCCCCATACCCAGATATAAATTATTTAATTGTGTCAGTTATCAAATCATAAATATATGCGTGGTTCTGTTAGGTGGAAATTCTCTCTTGTCTGGTAAATTCTGAATTGCAGAGAAATGGATGCCAGTCTGGCTGTTGGTGGTTTCTTGTGCTGTCAGTGATTTGGGATTATTGTGGGCAGTTCTTTGTGAATTGATTGCAAATGACAGTAAAGTCTTTCATTGTTTGATGTCTTTGTACATTCTTGTGTATGCTTGTGTTTCTCCAATCAACGAGCCAACCATCCAACACTCACAAAAAAGATGCTGCATACACAAACATAATCAGTTTAATTATGCACACATTACATTAAATCATGTTTTATTCTTGAATTTCATGCATCAAAAGAAGACTGATACTGCTCACACACTCGCTCTCCCTTGCTTTATACCAGTATCATGATGAATGAAAAATTGTTCCACCCTCACCACATAACCAAATCGCATGAGACATTCTTACTGCATGATCCAATTGTGTTGAGTCTTTAACAGCAATTCTAATCACTTGCAGATCCCAATGATTTTTTGACAGAAGTCAGATGACCCACACTGTGACTTTAGTTTGTACTCTGCCGTCTTTGGGAGCTACAATTCACAGTGGAGGTGGATGGTCTGAGAATTCTATTTAATCTTCCTTTGCGTGGAGTGGAGAACCAATTTTTTCAGCCAGCGTCACAGTCATATCACTGGCACCAGTTGATGACATAGTAGTTTTTCTTCCCTGAAACAAGCAGTACATGGACATCATTCACCTGCGAAGACAGATGTAATCACCTTCTACTCTTAATTCTGACAACCGTATGAAGTGCACAGGAACAGGTGTCGAGATGGCTGCCGGAAAAAGAGGGCGCTAGCCAGGGGGACAAAGCGGACGTTACCTACTTCCGGGAGGTTATCGGCCGTAGTTCTCTCATTTTCTCCGCATAGGCGGATAGCAGTTTGCACAGAACAGGAATGTCAGACCCCTGCCAGAGTCTGCACTAGTTGGGTCACGGTAAGTATGTTATTTAAACGTAATTTTAGATAGAAAATTTCCTTTTTGGACCAAACTCCTGAATTTACAACCAATATTTTTGTTTTTGTTTTTTAATTTACAAGTATGTATTTGTCCAATATCTAGCACACTCTTTACAAAAATAAAGAAAGAATGAAGTGTGCATATGGATTTGCTGGAATAAGATTTCTTTTGTGAATTCATTTAAATTCTGGAAAGCTGTTTTAAATGAAGTAAAGCTGATGGTGCATGTGTTTGTTTTGTTTATTACACTTAGGTTGTAGACCTCGCATTCACACATTCAGTTCTTGGCTCTGTAACGGCCCTGTGTTGTCAGCTTTGCTATAACAACAAAAGATATGGACACTATTTATATTCCAAAATGCAGATGAGAAGAAATGTCACAATAGCTGGACATTACTTTTTCTCAAATAAAAGCATCATCTGCAAACAACCCCAACCTGTCCATCACATCATACTACTCTGTGCGTGTTGCTGAAGCGTTTGTCTTGTTTTCAGTGATCAGATACATCTATTATTTGGGTTAAAAGATGAACAAGCCTCTCCAGACAATATGAATTGAGTGAAGGGTGAATCCAGTATGGCTGATATGTTTGATATATATTGTATGCTTCTGAGATTGTGTGTATGTGGAAAATAGTACAGTTGCCTGCTTTGAGAACAAGAGCAACTACACTTGACATTTGTGTCCTTGCCATCTTCCCCCTTTCATGTTAAAACAGAGGGAAGAAAGAACAATGCCAGTTCATGGAATGGTGGCCCAGCAGTAATGAGTATGCCTTGAAAATGAGATAACCTGGGGGTACAGGATTGAATCCCACACTTGCTAGAATATTCTCCTCCACCACCCGTCCTTGAGTGGTGGTCTGGATGCTAGTCATTTGCATGAGATGATAAACCAAGGTCCTATTTGAACCATGCACTCAGCGCACATAAGATAACCCATGGAAACAAGAGAATGGTCCCTGGCAACATTCTATAGTAATGTCCACTCTAATATACACTGTGTTTGCATGTGCACATGACTAAAACCTGACTGTATCAGTGTATGACACAGAAAACAATCGATTAGCATTTGTCAGTCGGCTCTACCCAGGTTAGCAGTCTGTTGTGCAAATGACCCCATCTTTGTAAAGCGTTTAGAGCTTGTTCTCTGACTGAAGAAAGGCACTTTATAAGAATCTGTTGTGCAAATGATCATGTGTTTGTAAATTGCTTAGAGCTTTGTCTCTGACCAAAGATAGGTGCTATATAAGTATCTGTCATGCAAATGACTCTGTTTGTAAAACACTTTGAGCTTGGTCTCTGATTGAAGATAGGCGCCATTAAGCATCTGTTGTGCAAATGATTCTGTGTTTGTAAAACACTTAGAGCTTGGTGTCTGATTGAAGACAGGTGCTGTATTAGTGTCAATAATAATGATAAGGCACTATATAAGTATCAGTAATAATGAAGACAGGTGCTTTATAAGATTCAATAATAATGGTAATAAGGCACTAAATAAGTATCATAAGTATCAATAATAATAACTGACCCACTCTGATGAGCGTGGTGTTGTTAGACAAGATGTGCTGGCCGGGAATGAGGACAAAGTCAGGCTGCTGCACACGGCAATGGTTCAGGTACACCCCCCCTGCTTTGATCACTCGCTCTGCATCCACTGCACACACAGCCAACCTGCATCTGACCAGCATGGAATTGAGTTCAAAGTCACTCTGTTAACTTCTGCATTAGAGCAAGAAATATGGTCAGGCAACTAGTTTGTTAAACAGTTTTTGCACCAGAGCAAAAAATATGGTCAGGCGGTGTAAATTATCAAGTTTGGGTAGAATCTGAATCTGTGGTCTTTTTTCTTAAGGAAATGACTGAAGAAAATGCAGATTCTAAAGACATCAATATACAAAATCTACACATACTAATTCTCCAGATTGTGGAAGGGATATACTATTCAGCAGGCTGTAGCTGTGCACCTGCTTTCAAAGTGGTTTTCATTGTTATTAGAATAGAATAGAATATACAAGGAACATTGGGGGAGGGGGCTGGAGGACAGTACATAAAAGGCACAAACATAAATCGAAAATCATACACAAACACAGATACAGTAGAATTTAGGGCACGTATATGTGCATATCAATATGAGAACTTGTGCACACACACACACACACACACATTTAAACATAAGCTGCACATCACATGTGGATGGGGCTGATGACTAGATCTTCAGGTAAGTGGTTGTTGATTGCACAACTCTCTTTTATCAGACTGGATTTGTTCGAGAGACAGAACATTGACTGCTTTTGGGAAGACGCTACTGGCGAAGCAATTGGTTTTCGTCCTTATACTTCTGTACCTACGACCTGAGGGGAGCACCTCGAAAATCACAAAAGCTGGATGTGATTCATCCTGGCTGATTGATTTTACTTTTTTAAGAGTATTAAAAGTAATTTAAAGGAAATCAAAGGAACGGAACACCACTGAAAGTTACCAGGTAATCATTTTGTTAATATTTCAAATGAGATTTACACCAAAACCTCGAAAATAATTACAGACAGTCAAATCTGCAGCAACTGCTCTAAAAATTACTTAAAGATCTGATCATCTGGACACGTGCTTAACGTCCAGCCCAAATATTTTCATCAAAACAATATGAAACTGTCACATCAAAATCATTGTCCATATCACAAACATAACCAGTGTCAGTGTTCTTGGACACACTGGAAGAGAATGATTCGCAGGACCTGGCACAAAATAACAGCTGATAGATCCCTTCTCTAAACTGAAACTGGAATGTCTTTCATAGTTTTTTTTCCCCCCCTATGACTCGGTCCCTGTAAGCTGCAGTGAAAGAGAAAGAGAGTGTGTGTGTGCTTGTGTGTTATCTACCATGCAGGCACTAAATTGTTTCTTCTTGTTTTTTTTGTTTGTTGGTGGGTGGCAGTGCTGTAAACACATACCTAAGTGTGGAAAGGTGCACGCACCCTATGTAAATCACTTTCACGTTCATTCATTACTACCCATCCTGCCAAAGCAGCTGGCTTTCATGCAGCCATACAGAACAGTCATTCCAGAGCCCATGAACATGTAGCAGGACTTTGCAAACGAACAACAGCTTACAGACCACTTCTCTTTTATTGTTTCTTTTCCCCGCCATGACCAAGTCCTTACCTATCCTGCCAAAGCAGCCAGCCTTCATACAGACATCCAGAACGGTCATCCCTGGGTCCAGGAACATGTTCTGCACAGGCACCTGCCCGAACAGCTGAGCCAGCTCAGCAGGCTTCAGACTGGCCACAGCCTCTATGGATGACCCGTACAGAGCCTGCGTCCATCGCAGTGCTGCCTCCAGACCTGAGTCTGAGCAAAGTTGTGATGTGATGTTTGAACAAAAGATACACACACACACAAAAAATATGAAAAATATCCAAACTTCAGGTCTATATACCTTTGCAAAGAACTGATAACATAATGTGAAAAATGATGTATGAAGTTTAACATGTATTTCTGTGACACATTCTCTCTCTCTCTCTGTCTCTCTCTCTGTGAGTCTCTCTCAGTGTTTTCGACTGTATAAAATATTGTTTGTTTGTATGTGTGCCTGACAGTTGGATGTGATCAAAAGATAAATATTGTGGAAGAAGTGGATGGTGATGAATTACAGATATGTAAAGAGCTTTTGTCTTTCTTTTACTTGGGGGTGGGGGATCAGGTGGGTTTTGTTCCTTTAACATTTTCGTTCAGAATGTTTGGTTGAAAAGAGGGAAGAAACAATTTATGAACAATTTTGCGAAACATTTTCTGCAGAAATATAAAGTTTCAGTTTCAGTAGCTCAAGGAGGCGTCACTGCGTTCGGACAAATCCATATATGCTACACCACATCTGCCAAGCAGATGCCTGACCAGCAGCGTAACTCAACGCGCTTAGTCAGGGCTTGAGAGAAACATAAAAAAAAATACATATGAATGTAAAAATAAACAAGTATGGACCACAATCATCTGTTCATACACACACACACACAAACATCCAAACAATACTACACACATACACACATGCGCACGCACGCAAACAACACACACACACAATGTATACACTACTCATACCACACCACAAACACATCACACAAAGAAGAAGCAGTCCTCACTAGGCATGCTATACCTCCATGCACCAGAAGTGTGACTTGCTCTGCCAGTGCCTTCTGTGCCACTCGGTTCTCTGGTTTTGCCTGAACAGACATTCCTCCAGTCTTTGACAGGAATGACAACAATGCTTGTGTGTGTGTGTGTGTGTGTGTGTATTTGTGTGTGTGTGTGTGTGTGTGTGTGTGTGTGTGTGTTCAACTCCATAACAACATTGGCAACACTACAATCTAAACATGTTGGAGTATTGCTTTCTTTTCTGCATAGTCATATTTTTTACATGCTCTCAATCACACATTTCTTTCGTGTGCATTTTTCTTCCTTTAGTTGACAATGTGAAAGAATGCCCATCACGATCATCATGTCATAATGACAAAACAGATATCATGTGACCAAGATCAGGACTAACTTCTGAAATAAATGATAACCAGTGAAGGTTTCAAGTTTTCAAAACCATTAGTATGAAAAATACTGATACTTATGATACTTAGATATGTACATATTTTTTTCCTCTGGTAACTTTCAACATAACCCTCAGATTTTGTAGTATCTTCATCAAATGTCACAGTATGAATGCTGATACATCAAAATAATGCTGTCCGCAGAGAAAAATAATTTTAACAGCTCAGTGGAAACAAACAACCCACACAACATATGAAAAGAGGCAAAGGCAAAACAGAGCACTGTCAACTGATAGAAATGAAGTAGAATATTTGGACAAATGTTAGAATCCTTCACCGTTTCATTGCCAACAGAGGAAGTTCTGACACAGTGGTAACATCTAACCCCACTGGCATCATGGCCTTGTAGTTGATCAGCAACTTGCAGCCCCACACTGCGTTCATTCTAATAATGATAGGAATGCAATGCATAAAACTGAGTCCTTTGGATAACTGGGGACGCTTGAATTGTTAGGCTGATTCCCTTCAGCCAGGTTGTCCAAGAGTAGTTAAATAGACGCACTACAAATATGAAAGGTACCAGACACTTTGGCCAACACATCAATCCTTTCTCTGCTGAGAGACAGACGTTACAGAGAAAGAGAAAGAGAGCAGGTCACAGACCGCCTCCCACTTTCAATCACTGTCACACACTTAAACATATTTCACCACTGACTCATTCCCAGCAAGATCAAGGGAGTGAATTCTTGCCTAGCAAGAAATCTTTCTGCGATGCTAAGCGAAACAAAAAGAGCATGGTTAGACGAACCGATGTGTGGCTGTGTATTGGGGACTCAGAATGAGCAGCATGGAAGTAATGCCCCTAACACGATGCATTTGATGGGTCAGCACCAAAAAAACACCAAAAAACATAGTATTTGGACATAAAGCTTAACTCAAAACAGCATTGTAACAAAATGTTCCATGATATACTCTGTACATCAACAGGAGAGTGAAGGAGTTAAACCTTAATGCTATATGTCACAGCACAGAAGCATCTGGGTAAGAATCCAATACACTCAATTATTCAAACTACACTGATGTTATAGTATTATAGTGCACATTTATACACCACTTACCCTGCACCTCTGAGCACATTCAACAATACATCTGGTATGCATACTTAAGATACAGGACTATAATTTTTTCTTAAATGTTAAGATACAAACTCACTTAAAAATACTATTCCAAAAACAGCATAACATCAATAATGACTTACACACTTCTCCCACCTCACCCATAGCCTCTCACCCCTCCACACCCACACACTGACAAACACACATCACACACACTCACACACACACTCACACACACACAAACACACATCACACACACACACTCACACACACACACACACATCACACACACTCACACACACACTCACACACACACAAACACACATCACACACACACACACACACACACTCACTCACACACACACACACACACACACACACACACACACACACACACTCAAACACTCACTCACACACACACACACACACACACACACACACACACACACACACACACACACACACTACACACAAAGAAGGTTTTGGGGGAGAAGGATCTATTGTTTAAGACAATGTTTGAACATATAAGTTTTAAGATTACACTTGAGGAAAGATTTAATAGCGGAGCAGAGAAAGTTTAACATCTTTGTTTTTCCTACTTGTTTTTTCACTTTACTGTTTACTAATCTCATTTAATCACTTCCTGTACGAGGGTCATTCAATAAATAAGGTGAATTTTTCGGTACAAGGACTTCTAATACAGATAGAAGCTTACTTTTTTTCTTTTTTTTTTTTCAACATAGTCTCCCAGCACTGTCACACACTTTTCCCATCTGTGCACAAGCTTCCGTATTCCCTCAGCGTAAAAATCTTTGGACTGATGTCTCAGCCAGTCGCTCACAACACTTTTGACTTCATCGTCACTTTCAAACTTCGTGCCTCTCGTGAACGCTTTCAAGGGACCAAACAGGTGAAAGTCTGAAGGGGCAAGGTCTGGGCTGTAAGGGGGATGAGGGAGCAGTTCCCAGCCCAGCTCGTTGATGGTCTGCACCGTTCGGGCTGCTGTGTGAGGCCTTGCATTGTCATGATGCAAGATGACTCCTTCTGACTGATGACCCCTGCGTTTGTTCTTCATGTCTTTCTTGACCTGCCTCAGCAGTTCACAGTAGTTGGCACTGTTCACAGTGCTTCCTTTCTCAAGGAATGAAATGGTGATTGGGCCTTGCATATCCCAAAAAACGGTGAGCATCACCTTCCTCGTGGACCGCTGGGACTTGAACTTCTTCTTCACTGGAGAGCCTACGTGCTTCCACTCCATGGACTGCTGTTTGGACTCAGGCTCATAGTGCCAAACCCATGTCTCGTCACATGTGACCACCTTCTTCAGAAACTCATCACCATCCTTCTCATAGCGGCAGAGACACTGCTGGGACAACTCGACCCTCCTCTGTTTGTGCTCTGGAGTAAGCATCTTTGGCACCCACCGGCAGCTGACCTTCGAGTAGCCAAGGTCATCATGGACAATTTTGTGTGCTGTCCCAACAGATAAGCTCAAAGTCCTTGCAATGTCATCCACTGTCACCCTTCTGTCAGACTGAATGAGGTCATTGACTGATTCGATCACCTCAGGAGACCTCACTTCTGTAGGCCTTCCAGGCCTGTCTTCATCCTCAACACTGCTCCGTCCTTCTTTAAACAATTTAGCCCACTTGTAGACATTTTTTCGGCTGAAACATGTGGCACCATACACAGTTGACATTCTCCTATGAATTTCAACTGGTTTGCACCCTTCAGCAACCAAAAACTTGATAACTGACCGCTGTTCAATCCTGGAGCATGCTTCTTGGTCGGCCATCTTTGTTAATCGCCAAAACTCTCAAAGTTTTTTTTAATCTGCAAAACAAATTAAATCCATGTGAAAAAGAAGTAAAAAAAAAAAAAACAAAAAAAAAAGTAAGCTTCTATCTGTATTAGAAGTCCTTATACCGAAAAATTCACCTTATTTATTGAATGACCCTCGTAATTTGATGCAAATGTTTTACATAAACCTAGTGTAGGATCTCAAGGCCTGATCAGCACATTGGGTTCACCTGAAGACCAGGCATCTGTCTTTTTGTCGTCTTTTTTCCCCAACAAATGTGGTGTAGCTTATATTGGTCAGTTTGCAGACTTTTACACCTCATTGAAACTGAAACTGAGCTAACATCACTTACCTGTTGTTTGGTCATGATGCTGGTGATCTCTTGGTCAGACAGGAAGGTGAATAACTTGAGATATTTCTCCACGTCCGCATCAGCCACGTTGATGAAGTACTGAAATCATGTACAATTCTCTGGTTATTTGAGAACCACAGCACTACACCATAAATCATGTACAATTCACTGGTTATTTGAGAGCCACAACACTACACCATAAATCATGTACAATCCACTGATTATTTGACAGCCACAACACTCCAACATAAATCATGTACAAATTCATTAGCTGTCGGAGAGCCACAATACTGAATCATAAATCATATATAAACTCACTGGTTATTTGAGAGCCAATGCAACACCAAATCATAGATCATATACAAATTCACTAGTTATTTGAGAGCCTTAACACTAAATCATAAATCATGTATAAACTCACTGGTTATTTGAGAATTAATGCAACACTAAATCATAAATTCATTGGTTATTTGACAGCCAGTACAACACTGTATCACACATACAGTACAAATTCACATGTCATCTGAAAACCAATGCAAAACAAAATCACACTTGAAACATTTGGTTAAAAGAAATCCAGGTACATAAATAAGGTTTTCAGTTAAAAAAAAAAAAAGCCATCAAATTTAATCCTAGTTTTCACTTTTCAATAGTAATATTTCTTTCAAGCCTACATCAACAAAGCCAACAACATCATCAACAACAACAGAAGCAAAACGAACACAGCAGTAACAACATACAAAAAAAGAAGCTGTAGCAGTCAGCTGACAGGTACCTGGTAGAGATGAAAGGGTGACGTTTTGTGCGGATCCAGCCACACAGCGTTACCTGCCGTCTTCCCCAGCTTATCACCTGTTGTTGTGGTCACCAGTGGCACTGTCATACCTGTCATAAAGCATTTAACGTCATTGTACTTTAAAAAAACAAAAAACAAAAAAAGCAACCAAACACTTAAAAAAAAACACAACAGAATCATGAAATGCCACAGTCTCATATTCTGAAGGAAATCTAGAATATTTTGACACACATGTGCCTTGCTTGCCTCCTGCTAGACAAATTTGTATCTCTTTAAGAGAACAATGAAACAGTCAAAACACATGTGTTGATGTGCAAAAAAGTATAAGTTTCTTCAGTGTTCAGTTTGTAAATTGGCTGAGACTGATGGTGATTCAAACATTGTTCCATAAAATATCATTTCTTTAAAATCTAATTATCATTATAATGCAGCATTCAGTCAACACACACACACACACACACTCACACACACACACACACACACACACACACACACTCACAAACACACACACATACACACACAAACACACACAAATACACAAGATCATACATTTCAAAACTAACAAACTGAAACAAAGGGAAGGAAAACATAAATATAACAACTAACTATCCATACTGATTTTAACGCAGAATAATGAAGCAATGATAAAGTCATTACCTAAAAAAAAATTTCAAAAAAATTTTTAAAAAAACATCAATGCAGTCCTTACTTACCAAAGACTGGCTGTTTTGACACTCTGGAAATCAGCTCATAGCCAGCAACAATATTTCCCAGCTGATCATTGCCTCCAATCTGTGTACAAAAAGAAGGGCTTTTATTTGTGTAGTCAGTCTTCAGCTGATCATTGCTTCCAATCTGTGTACAAAAAGGACTGTTATTTGTGTACAGTCTGTCTTCAGCTGATCATTGCCTCCAATCTGTGTACAAAGTGAAGGACTGTTATTTGTGTACAGTCAGTCTTCAGCTGATCATTGCCTCCAATCTGTGTACAAAAAGCACTGTTATTTGTGTACAGTCTCCAGCTGATCATTGCCTCCAATCTGTGTACAAAGAGAAGGACTGTTATTTGTGTACAGTCTGTCTTCAGCTGATCATTGCCTCCAGTCTGTGTACAAAGTGAAGGACTGTTATTTGTGTACAGTCTCCAGCTGATCATTGCCTCCAGTCTGTGTACAAAGAAAAGGACTGTTAGCTGTGTACAGTTAGTCTTCAGCTGATCATTGCCTCCAGTCTGTGTACAAAGAAAAGGACTGTTATTTGTGTACAGTCAGTCTCCAGCTGATCATTGCCTCCAGTCTGTGTACAAAGAAAAGGACTGTTAGCTGTGTACAGTCAGTCTCCAGCTGATCATTGCCTCCAATCTGTGTACAAAGAGAAGGACTGTTATTTGTGTACAGTCAGTCTCCAGCTGATCATTGCCTCCAATCTGTGTACAAAGAGAAGGACTGTTAGCTGTGTACAGTTAGTCTCCAGCTGATCATTGCCTCCAATCTGTGTACAAAGAGAAGGACTGTTAGCTGTGTACAGTTAGTCTTCAGCTGATCACTGCCTCCAATTTGTGTACAACGAGTGTTAGCTGTGTACTACAAATCGGTCATCAGTCTGCCTGGCACATGAAGGTGCAGTGGCAGAATAGGTAAGGCGTTGGATTTCTTATCCAATGTTCAACGGTGATCACGGTTCGAGGCCCCGTGGTGTCGTGTCCTTGGGAAAGGCAATATACTCCAATTTTCCTCACTCCACCCAGGTATGAACGGGTACCTGAATTTGGTTGGGGAAGGTTAAAATGACAAAGGGAGAGGACTGGGCCTCACATTCCTATGCCAAGCCAAAACAAAGTGAATATGAATTCACTGCTGCATTGGCCTCATGAGGCTATAGGACTTCTAACTGTTTAACCTTTAACCTAGCACACAATAAATAAATATATCAAGCAACTGACCAATGAAATCAAACAAACTAATTCTTGATCTGGCAGTGGAACTGACATCATGTGCGCGCGAGCGCACGTGTGTGTGTGTGTGTGTGTGTGTGTGTGTGTGTAAGTGAGTGAGTGAGTGTGTGTGTGTCTGTGTGTGTCTGTGTGTGTGTGTACATGTAAGTGTCCATGTGTATATGTCAGCAGTGTCCGTATCTGTGCATGTGGGCAAGTGTGCATAAGTATGCACAGGCATGCATGGGAACATCAATGTGTGTGTGAATATAAATGAGTATCCAGATACATGAATATGCACATGTGCACTTTCAAATGGCTATGTGTGTGAGTGCACCAAAGCATATCGCTGTAAGCCATGATTCATACATTCATATGTATGACACATGCACACACACATTCACACACACACGTGCATGCGCACGCACATGCATATGCACATGTACACACGTAGTGTTTAAATGTGGACGTTGCTCCCACCACAAACACAGCCCACTGATCTGATAACAAGCCTCACCTGAATACTGCACCGGTGCTTCTGGTGGAGATGTAGCCAGTCATAAGCCTGGAAGATCTGGTAGGTGAACTCTGTGAAACTCATGCCCTCTGCACTTTTCATTCGACTCTGAACACTGACAACAACACAATGATGTTGAGGACTTGTGGAAAAGAAATAAAAGCATGCATACACACACAAACACACCCTCAACACACACACACACACACACACACACACACACACACAAACACACACATGTGCGCATGCACCCACACACATCAGGGTTCGAATTTAGCGGGCGCCTGGGTGCAAATGCTACAAAAAGTTGGCTCAGGCACGCAGATTTTCTGTCGAGAGTGCCAAATTGGCACTCAAAAACTGATAGAGGCGAAAGAAAATCAATTAAAAGACACACCATGAAAGCAAGCTCGAATGTGATCGAGCGAAATGTAAAGTGTCGTCTGCTGCAGTTCGCTTCGTGGAGCAGCATCGGTGCACGTTCGCGATCGGACATTCATGGCGTGTTGGCGATGAACAATGTTTCTCATCTTCAGTGTTAAAAGATCAGGCCCATGGGGTTCAGGTGTGTAGACGTTTGAATGCGGTTTTCCAAACATCAACACAAATGCAAATTACAACTCAGTCAAAGATTTTATTTCATTTTATTATGCTGGCACCCAAAACCACAATTGGGCACTCAAATGTTTTGTGCAGAGTGCCCGACTGGCACTCAAAAAAAATAGTCAGGTTCGAACCCTGCACATGCATATGTGCTCTCTCTCTCTCTCTCTCTCTCTCACATGTGCACACATGCATACAAAGACGTACAGAAATGCATAAATGTGCGTGCGCGCACACACACACACACACACACACATACACACACAAACATGAGCATGAACACATGTGTACACAAGCACACATACACACGTTTGTGCACACACATAAACTTGCATCACATACATGCATTGATCACTAATAAGCAATCATGTTTATGCAAGTCACATACAGAATGTACAACCAATAAACAAAGGATACTATTTGCAGATACTTTATTTACCTGTGTTTTGAAAGCATTGGGCCCATTCGAAAAAGACGACCAACGGTTGACAAAAACTGCACAACACTTTTTCCTTTATACCATTCCATGTTGTTTATAATTCTGAAAAACAGAATGTAACATTTCTGTAAGCCTAACAATTCATTTAATTTATTTCATAATTAAATCAACCTAACAGACAATATCAAAGCTAATATCTTTCAAAGATGTTATTGAAAAACAGAACATAAATATCATTCACACCCACAAACACACACACATACAGGCACACAAGCACACTCTCTCTCACCCTCCCTCTCACACACACATACATATGCCACACTCTTATATGCTCTCTGACACTGTCTGTCTGTCTGTCTGTTTGTCTGTCTCTTTCTCTCTCTCTCACACACACACAAACACACTTACGCACAAACAAGTCTAAATCAAGTCAAATGGATGATTGTCTTAATTTCTGGTAGCAAACGAACTCAATAATCCTGTCTAGTCACTTGGAATAATCACCACCGTTTCCAAGCAAGGAACTGTGTATAAATTATACCATGAACATGCAGAATGCAACTCACAAAGAAAATCCATGATGAAAAGCAAAAGAATATTGAAAAGCCTGCAAATTCACAGAACAAAAATAAAATATGGTGCAAGTATCCACTTCAGGTACTATTACTAAAATGGAAATAATAGTTTAGGCTTGAATCAAAATGAAAAGTTCTAACTCTTGATACGCAGTCTTGATAAAGTTCTACATCATATAGCACGACACATGACCTTTCTGCATCTCTGTTTCATTGGTGATATATAGAAGCCATGCAGTGTGAACCAACTAAAAAATAAACTCTGACCAAATATTAAATAAAGATGATACTACACAATGTGACTTGATTATTTTTATCATGTCAATGGAAATAAAACAAGATGCTAAAAAGTAATTAATTACAAACTATTATTAGAAAAAACAACATTAAAAAAAAAAACGCAGAAAAAGTAGGTTCCTCATCATGGCCAGAACCAACAAACTGACTTGAAGGAGGGGAGTGGCTGCTTTGTCTCCTTATGGATGTGAGCGGCGTAGTTGTTGACGACT
>NC_134876.1:69661717-69686717 GCF_041734735.1 Babylonia areolata | reverse complement strand
CATGCAACGAGGTACGTTTAGCATGATGGTCTTAGAAACCATTTTAGAAAATGATTAATTCGTCGATGATTCGTCTTCCATATGATAGTAATTTTATCAAAAGATATAATATCTATGGGGAGCAACGATCAGACTGGCAAGACACGTGTGTAGACTCGAGAGAACATGTGTGCATGTCCAGCCATTAAAAGCACCAAACAAAGGAGAAGAATCTAAAAGACGAAACTGATTTTTACCTTATGAAACAAGGAAATTGTCAAAGTCAGTGAAAAAAAAGCTCAAGGAAAACCAAATTGTGACCTGTTTGTGATAACTTCTGGTTCGAAACTTCCAACCTTTTAAAACTCCCCTCCATCAGATTCATTGTTATTTTAGTTGAACGTTTGTCCTTTTACTACTAGAAAATGGCGTCTGGATCAGGAGATGGAAAAACCCCAGAGCTTCCCCGGGGATTGATCGACAGGCGAGGAGCCCCAGCAGGAAAAGGAAGGTATGATCACAGACGTTGTTTCTGACAGTAACTTGTGTAAGGCATTTGTTACTGTAATCTGGTTACTTTCACAGGGGGGAAAAAAGCAGTAAGTGTAAGTAATATGCTGATTTCTTTTATAGGGACCCTTGAAGAAACATGACATTCACATGCACAGAACTCAGTTCATGGTATGTGGTTTGTTTGTTTGTTTGTTTTTGTCTTTGTTGTTTTTGTTTTTGTCTTATTTACATTGTTCAGTTTAGTTGGTCTGTTCTGTGTGTCTCAGTCTCTTTCTCCCCCCCCCCCCCCCCACCCCTACCCCCACCCCCCACCTAGTTGGTCTGTTCTGTGTGTCTCAGTCTCTTTCTCTCTCTCTCTCTCTTTCTCTCTACAGCCCCTGTACACAGAACATGTCATCACTCATGTTATGGGCCAGAGGCCTGACATTAAAATATTTTTGGACTTTGGCTCTTTCTCTTTCTCTTTCTGAGTCTTTCCTTTTCTTCCATCTTGTTCTCTCTCACTCTTGCAAATTCTCCCCGCTTTTCTCCTCTCTCACCCCCTCCTTCCTTATCTTCCTCAGTTCCAGTCTCTTTTTCTGTCACTCACTCTCACAAGTCTCATGCACAAGCACAGAACAGGCACTTTTTTTTTTTTAGTTTTTTTTAGCATGTACATGAACCATTGCAAGTCATTCCATCATATTCATTATGCTTTAGAGAAATGGATGCATTCCACTATTGCATGAGAGAATTACTGATATTCAAGACAAATCTTGGGTTACTACTTACATGAAGCATTCAGATCTGTGTTAAACTGAAAGAACTTTTTTTCCCACACATAGCTTGTGAGCTGATGTGATTATTGTTTCCTGGCCTGATTCCTTATCCTTATAACAGTGTGGGGGAGATCAAATGTTGATATTTGAAGTTTTTATGACTTTGGTATGATTTTTGTTTCATTTTCAGACTGACTTCATTACGCAGTCCTCGTGATCTGACCCTGGGTGGAATTCCGAAAAGAGTGTTTGTTCCAAATATACCAGTTCGCAAAGAGAAATCAGCAACACCGTAAGGATCAGCAGTTTCCATTCACTTCATTTGTCATGTATTCAACATTACATTTAATCCTGTAAATGTGTAGTATTTTATACATGTTTTACATGTTGAACTTGGTGTATGGTGTATAGTTATGATAGTCATATTAGAATAGCATTGTACATTACTACATAAATATATTTATATTTACAACTGAATATAGATCTTTGATTAACTTAGAAAAGAAAAAACAACTTTTTCTTCAAGTTCCAAGACATGTTCAACACAAGTCGATCAGACGAGAGTAAGCAGAAATATACCATCAGGTTCGCCAACTGATAGCAGGCTAGTAACTGATTATTGAAAAATAAAGTAAATTTTCTATGTTACAAACATGCCCACTGGTATCTGAAAAAATTTGAGTGAAATCAAGACATTTTGATCAGGCTCAGGCCATCACAGTTTGAGCAACTTGAAACACGTCCGACCAGTTTGACGTGAACTCATGCTCTCCATTTGTTTGTTGTTTGGTTTTGTTTTGTTTTTTGTTGTTGTTCTTGTTTTGTTTTTTTGTGGGGGTTTTCATGTTATAGTTGCTGGGGGTTTTTGTGGGTTTTTTTTGTTTGTTTTGTTTTGTTTTTTACATTTTCCTTCAACATTGAACACGTCAATGAATTATTGAATATCAAGTTTCAGCTGTTTGTAGGAAGTGATGCAGCGAACTTTACAAGAATGCAGATTTCTTTCTTTTCTGTCACTCTTATTTTCTGCATCATGTTCTCTTCTTTGGTTGACTGATGTGAATGTTTCCAAACTAACTTCTTTTTTTCTCTGTTTTTTAAACATGATAGGAATCTGATGAATTATCATTATTTTCAGTATATAACCAGTGACATGGCAGTACTAAAACAAAGTAATACCAAATTGCTTTGCTTTTTCAGAGACGCTGAGCAGCCACAAGCCAAACAGAAAGAACAGAAATCAAAGGACAAGTCAGACAGGGGTCGTGGCCGAGGTCGTGGTGGCCGAGGGAGGGGCAGAGGGGAAAGCAATCTGATTCAGACCCAGTCAGTATTTGAACAGGGCCCCTCCCTGCAGAAAATCAAAAGTATGTACGCTGCTGCCTTTCCTGTTGTTATTTTTGTGGGACGAATTTGTGTCCACATGTCATATCAATCATATTAGTGCCACGGTTTAAACAGACACTTCAGTAAGGGGCATTTGTGTGTGTTTGTGGACTTAGAGCAAGGTATTCCTTGCCATTAGTGGGTGTGTGTTTTTTTGTTTGTTTTTTGTGTGTGTTCACACGTTAAATAAGTGAGAATGGAATTTGGGTCACTTATTATATTATGTGTGCTGAGAGAGGTTGTTTTTTTTTTTGTTTATGTTTAGTCATGTACTGTATATGTTATTCTGAAATGTTTTTAGGCTGTTATTAGGGATATTGATCAACACGAATGCATTTTTTCTTTTTGTATGTGGGAATATGCGCATACCCTTACATGCAGACTTTCATCTGTATATGTATTCATACCATGTGTGCTCTCTGACATATTCACAAACACACATACGTAACATAGCTGTCTGTAGACAATGATTTTTGTTCATTCAAAATCATTGTCATTTTTTTCTAAAATATATTTCAGCCGATGATGTGGCAAATCACTTATGACTGCAGTTAGTAAACGTTATTTTGATCTGGAATCAAGTTCAAAAGATTCATCAGCATTTCAGGGAATATTTTTGTTGAAGCACAAATGACTATGTGGCCTTTGTCTCTCATTTAAACATTGACACATTGTCACTGTTGACTGTCGTGCCATGACGTCACTCCTCTGTTCGCCATTCTTGACGTCGTTTGAGTACAGAGAGAAAATATTAATTTTCCTGTGCCTTTTTTAGTGTAGAAATTTATAGTTTACTGAATTCTGAATCTTTTGACACTACACACATGTTCAAGATAATTTTTGTTTTAAAGTTACAAGCAAGCAGATGTATGTTTTTTTCACAAGCCCATTTCTCCATTTGTTCTTTTTGGGCACACTAACTTTGAAAACACTATGATAGATAAAAATTATGTTTTTGTATGTTAATCTGTGATTTTTTTTTTTTTTTTTTTTTTTTTTTTTTTTAAGCTTTCTGAAAGTACATAACTGTCAAAAATGATAAATTAACTTTTCATGAAGTCCGTATATAATACACATCCATGCAGGTGTGTGTACATGTTTGTGTGTGTGTGAGACAACTACCCGAATGTGTGTGACACTTGGAAGAACCCATCTTGTCAAATGTTGGAGAGCTGGCCACAGAATCAAGTGAGTTCTCTGCTCACACTCAGGAGATCTCACTGTTCATGCCAGTGATGAGATGTCAGTCAGGCATTGCTCAGTGAGCTTGTCATCATCTGTTCCACTCGTTTTCATTTTCATTTTGTTTGACTTCTTGGGCATCAGGGTCAAGCTTTTATGATTTTAGTAACGGGTATCCAAGAACATCTTGAATCATGAGTGGAAACATTTTTATTTCAAGTAAGTACAAAAAAGGCTTGGCTTAGTGAGGTTCCTTAACATATTTAGTAGATATTCATCTTTTCAACATTTGTGCTTATCAAAACTGGTGCATTGGAAATGTCCTTTGGGTCTGCCCTAGTACTTAAGCTTGGTATAAGATCCTTATGCCTTGTCTTCTGGACATATCCAAATCTCTGCCAATAACTGATAACTATGTTCCTTTTCCACAGTTAAAGGTTCCTTGAATGCTTAACTGTTGTTTTCAATTCTCTGGCCACTAACGACTGGCAGGTTTTCAGCCTCAAAAGTTTGCAGATGGCTCAGCAAACAATTGATTTTTTTTTTTGATTTTTTTTTTTTTTTTTTTTTTTTTTTTAAGAATTGTAACTAGTTAAGATTGATGTCAGTTTTTGTTTTGCTGTTATTGTTTTTTAACAGCACGGCTTCCCTGTGCCATGTCTTTTTGATGGACTCAGCTTGCACTCCCTGAAGCAGACAAAATGTTGCATATTGGGCCTCCCAATACAACATTATGTTTTAAGCCAGTGGCTCAGAATCAGACTGCATGTTTTCATGGTTTTTACTGGTAGCAATCTAACAGTAACACTGGTCCAGGGCATTACTTTTACTATTCTCAGATCAGTTTCTATCCTTGCTCCATTTAGAACAAAATAACCCATCTGAAAGCATGCAGTGTATAGATAAAACAGGGGGAATGCAAGTCAGATAATTTTATGTGTTTTTTTCCACGCCTTTATTAAATGCAAATGTGCTATGTGTGCAGGCCAGGAGAGCAGCCATGCGTTGGGAGGAGGAGGATGGGGAGGAGGAGGAGGCAGAAGTGGCGGTGGCGGTGGTGGTGGTGGTAGAGGAGGTGGTGGCGGTGGAGAAGGGGGGTCATCAAAATCCTTCAGGCCTGTTTCTCCTTTCAACAATGAACTTAGAAAGAAAGAGATCGTCGAGAGCATCATGAGAGATGATGTGAGTTGCGTGCTTACCACACACTTTTAGTTTTAACTAATTCCCGTCAGTCCCGATACATCCACTATTTAAAAGGATGTGGATTTAGGAAATAAAACAATTTTTCTTAGAAGACAAAGAAAGCTTTTCTGTGACAGCAGGGCCCAAAATGAAAACCACTAACCTAGTGTAAGAAAGGAGGGTGTTGTATCATTTTCAAAGGCATGTTCAGTGCATAGCATGTTCTTCAGACTTATCTAATAACTATGTTTTGTTATTGAGGGTTTGGAGGCGAGGATATCAAACTCTGCGATAATTCATTCTGTGTTCAGCTTGGTGACTGAGACAGGGAGGAGGGGATTTTAAACTGGAGAATTTCATTGTGCTGCATAAAAGTCCATGCTAGCTTTGTATAGGGGGGTAGTTTTATTGTTTTCAATTGTTTTTCTTCTTCTTCTTTCTTCTTCTTCTTCTTTTTCTTCTTCTTTCCGTTACATGACCAACATCAACTTGCTGATGACTCTGTCGTGGTTCATGCATGCTGGGTATTTTCATGTCTCCATAACCCACCGAACACTGACATGGGTTACAGGATCTTTCATATGCGTATTTGATCTTCTGTATGCGTATACACATGAAGGGGGTTCAGGCACAAGCAGGTCTACACATATGTTGACCTGGAAGATTGGAAAAATCTCCACCCTTTACCCACCAGGCGCCGTTACCTTGATTCGAACCCGGGACCCTCAGATAGAAAGTCCAACGCTTAAGCCACTCGGCTGTAGCGCCCGTCTTGACAAGGCTTCTTTTCTTACTCTCTTCCCACATAAGAGTAAGACTTCCTTGCCATCAAAACATGAAAGGGTAATATCCACAGTTCTTCCCCTCAGGACAGAATGAGCAGTGTTCACAACAAGGCGTGGACATTCACTCCATCAGTCACACACAGGAGTGGAGGGGAAGAAATGTGGATATTACCCATGAAAGCTAATTCAGTGGGAAACTCCTAATTTGTATATTCCAATGGAATTTGTGGTGTATCCTCAGTGTGTACTTCTAATAAACTGTTTTGGTGTCTAGCAGAAAAGAAAAGATTGCCTAACAAAGGGGTCAGAAAGGAAATCTTGTTCTTTTTTTTACCTCTGCAATATCTTCAAGGGCTTGTTTTCTCTGAAAAGAAAAACAAATATGATGTCATGATCAAATTAGAAAGAGCATACATGTGTGTGTGTGCAGTTTCTGGACGACGACACTGATGACGATCCAAACCTGGTTCCAGTGATTCTACCCAGGGTGGAACGACTCTCCATGAAGACTAAAGCAAAGAAAGAACAGGGGCCAGGCAGTCCATCAGTCAAACGTGAGAATAGTTTGTGAGATTAAATTAAAGAAAGGAAAGAGAGGCAAGGCCTCACTTGTGATACACACTTTATCCAGAAAAAAAGAAAGAAAGAAAGAAAAAATGTTTTGTATTTGAACCAAGCATATTCAGGTCAGGAATAAGTAGATTTACAGTACTAAAGCATGCCTACCAACAAAGAACAAAATTAATGATTATACTTATGTTTTTTAGCGTGATAAATTGATTACGTTTTTTTAGGTGTTAATGTTGTTTAAATCACATTAATTTGGTGTATCTCGATTATTAAAAAAAATTCTTTAAATCTTGCGGTAAAGGAGGCATTGTCATTGCCTCAAGCACACTGCGGCATGTAGCTGTTTTCTCCAGATCTGTGGAGGTCCGTGTTTGACAGGCTTAAAGAAACTACAACCATCCATTCAATTTCTCTTTTATGTTCATTCTAGTTAATTCAGCATTGTTTACACAAGTGAGTCAAAAAATTATTTATATGTCCTTTCCTATCCATTTCTGCCATCGATTATATATGCATTCTTTTTCAGTTAGCAAGAAAGGGTTATTGTTTTTTGTTGAGGAGAGGTGATGGAGAGTCTAGAGAATGAACTGAAAACTTTTCTTCTCTCTTTATAATGGTACATTATAAAAAGAAGAAATAATGATATTTATAAAGCGCGGTTGTTGTTGTTGTTGTTTTTTCAGAAATACTACTCAAAAACGCATTAAGTTTTGTTATTTGAGTATAAACATGGAAACAGGAATTGTAAAAATGTAACAGATTTCATCCCAAAAGTGTGCAGTTTTTTTGGTGTTGCCATATTGTTGATCAGCTTCTGAAACACACACACACACACACACACACACACACACACACACACACACACACACACACACACAAAGTGGTTTCTGGTGTGTGCTGCTTGGTAATGTCTAAGAAAAAAGTTTTAGGCATTACTTGCTTCTTGCTCATCTTCCCAAAAAACATTTTTACAGAAATGTTTGTCTTGCCTGCATGATTGCATGTAGTTGTCCGTCAGTACATGTCAGTGATAGGTGACTTGTCATGTGTTTTACTTTTAGTGTCAAAGTAGATTGTACAAACTTTCATGCGTCAATCTGGAAATGAACTCTTTCAATTTGGCAGTCCCAGCACTTGTTGGGAAACGGTCTTGACCCCTTCATGGAGACCATGGCACTAGACAACAAGAACAGTCTACCTTTTCTCGTGTTTTCTTGATCATAAGTTTATAGGACTAGGTGTATGTGTAAAACAGACATGGACCACTAAGATATCCAAGGTGTGTGTGTGTGTGCAGAGGAGACCGAAGAGGACACACCTGGTTCTGGAAGGCGGAGGTTGGAACCACCGCCTGACAAAAAACTCAGTGCTGGAGAGGTGTTGACTCAGGCATCCAAGTCAGGTAAACTGAAAAAACATAGATTTCACAGACAGAAACATGAATAATGAAACTCGGGTCTAATTCTGCTGTGATCTTTTTAGAACAAAAATTATCAATTTGGGTCGAGTTGTGGAAGAAATAACTTGGAATGATATCACATTTAAATCTGGCAGCTGTTGAAAATGGACATTGATGTGCATCTTATCGCTTAAATGATCAGATTGCTTTACTGAACCCAAACAACTGTTGTGAGGTAGATGATGTTGGTGATATGATATGGCCTGCTCCCCCACCCCTCTTTTGAAAAATGCATAAACGTTACTGTACGGGATGTTGTTTTTTCAGGTAAGGAAAAACTGTTCATGTTTCAAGTGCCAGACATGCTGCCAGGAGTTCCTGCAGCCAGCGCCGATGAAGAAGGTGCATCACAAGGGACAAGCAAGGACAGTAAGCAAGAGAAAGAGGAGGAAGAGGTGGGTGTATGTACGCTAAGCAATACCGATGTATAGAGCATATATGCATGCTCAACAGTATCAATGTATACAGGTGTATGCATGTTCAGCAATACCAGTATATAGAGGTGTGTATATGCTGAGCAGTGCCAATGTATATGTAAGACAAGAACCATAGCAAAATAAGACAGATGCTGACTTGCTTGACTTATTCCCTAAAACTCCTTGAGCAAGGGGCCACAGCAGCACTCTTCCAATGGACTCTGTTCTGAACAGTCCTCATCAGCTGGGCCCATGTCCTTCCAGCCACCTACCTCTCGTCCTCTATGCAGTTTCTGCACATCTGCTTCAGACTGACTGCTTTTCTTTTCCCTTGAGGGCTACACTCTGGTCTCTCTCTCTGGCCCAATACCATCTCCTGTCAACAACTATTCGCACATTGCAATTAAGAGAACATGAAGACCATTATCATGATAAGATGGTGGAAATAGATTGGACACTCCATGGGAAGAGAGCAAACTCACCTCACCTAGACAGCCCTTCACTGGGCACCAGGAATTGGGCACAAGAGAAGGCTAGATAACACCTGGTGCAGAACAGTGGTAGATGAACCAAGGCCCTGAAACACCTGTGGTACCATTCGAAGACTGTCCCAAAAGAAAATGGCGGTTCTTCACTGTTGCCTAACAAGCCAGAGGGCATGATAGGCAGTAAGCACACTTGTCTGGTGCTGTTGTTTGGAGGTTTGCTTAGGTGGTTTGGCCAGTCCAGCTCCATTTGCTGTTCTGCATTTCCTTGTCGATGGCGTTCTGCAAGGTACTTTCCTCCAGGTTGGCATTTGATGTTGTTTGTGGTCCTTTGGTGCCCACGATGTATCTCAGACATCTGTTGGTGAAAGTCTGGAGTGCATCAGTATTATTTTTTGTCAGTTTTTTATGCCCCTTACAGGTTTTGTTGGCATTTGACTTTGTTAATATCCCTGCAGGAAGACCAACTTTACATAATATTGTGTTGAATGTCATTTGTTAATTTCCCTGCAGGGAGGCAGACTTTACATTTGTGTTGAATGTCTTCTTCAGATGGATGTTGATCTGTGTATTAATGATTGCCAACAGTTTTATGAGGAATGAAGTTTGAAAACAGTGTTGTACATATCTGCTTGTATTTTATAGAGTGTATTGTAATGAATCATCCAGACATTTTACACAACATATGAGATAATGAAGACTCCTTTTGTTGGTGTTCCATCCAGGACAATTTTTTCAGTCTTCTGAGGGAGACAGATTTTATATGACCTAATCATAATACTGACTTGCTAAAATATGGGTGTTTAATGCCCATTTTTATTTTGAACAATGTTTGTAAATATTTCTCACAATCACATTTAAGTTTGTGAATTGTTATGCTGTTAATGAGCTGTGGGTCCTTCATTTTCAGTTGCCTATAAATGTGAATTTAAAACAATTCTAAACATTTATCTAACTTTACTAAAGGAGGATTGTGGCAGAATGATCAAGGCATTTATCAGTCAATACTGTGTCCATGAGGGTCTGGGTTTGAATCCTGTCTTGCCCTTTCTCCCATGTTTGACTGAAAAATGAAACTGAGCTTCTAGTCATTCAGATGAGATGATAAACGGAGGTGCCATGTGCAACACGCTCTTGGAGCACTGAAAAAGAACCCATGGCAATATAAACATTGTCCTTTCACAAAGTTTTGTAGAAGTCCACTCAGATTGGAACACAAAAATATATATGCATGCACTCAAAGCCTAAGGCTTAGCACATTGGGTTATGCTGCTGGTCAGGTATCTGGCAAGCAGATGTGGTGTAGAACATTATGGTTTTTCCAAATGTGGTGACACCTCCTTGAGAAACTGGAACGGAAACAATGCTAATTTAAAAAATTCCATGGATGTGTTCACAGGGTCCTCCAAAGAGTTCACTGCGGTGTTTTGCTGAGGGCTATTTGGGCAAACTGCGTATCCGCAAATCAGGAAAAGTGGAGCTGGTGCTGGGGGACCAGGTGCTGAAAGTGTTCAAGGGCGTGCCCACCAGTTTTTTACAGGTGAGGAATCAGTGTGTCTGGTAAACTGCAGGCATGGTACAACAATATATCTTTATGAATAATCCAAATGGAAATTGATTGTAACTATGACTGGATTGTCTTATGTGTAGTAGATTGCATTTCCCTCAGGTGGGAATGTTGTCAGTGTCTTTCCTCTCCTTGAAGGTGAGGGAGAAACAGTGACACAGATGATTTAAGCGGGGACAAAAAGACTTTGTGCTTGTTCCATGATAATTGTCTGAAATTTGAAGACGAAAAAAGTGATATTGATATGCTTTCAATTTACTTGTGGTTATTAATGAATAGTCAAGTTTTAGTGCTGAACAATAACATTTAATCATATCACACATTCAGAATAAATTATTACAGACCTGTAAACAATTTTTTACAGGAGAATAAGAAAATTCTACAAAAGCCCTTTTTGCATGACAGATTTTTCGAAAAATTAATGTCCAGTGATCAACTGGCTGCCACATTGAAGGGCCATTTCAAAACTGTATGCATCAATGACTGATACGAAACCTATACCCTGATGAAACTGTGCATGTCCGTTTGTTTTTGTACCATTCTCACAGAAAACACCTAAAAATCCGACAGTCTAATAATAGATGATGTGCCCAAAAATATTCCCGTGGTTTCACTTGTGTGTTCATGGACTGAAACTGGATTGTGATTACAGTTGCAGGATTAACAGTATGAAAATGCTCATCATCATTATTAATTATAATTATTAATTGGCAGTGGAACGTGGTCATGTTGCAGGAGGTGGTGTCAGTGCGTACTGACGAAGAGGACAAACGCATGACAATGCTGGGCCATGTCCAGCAGAAGCTGATTGTCGCTCCGGACTTCAAGTCTTTGATCCAGAAAGCGGCCAGTGAGGACACATAGTGTCAAGAGTGTCTGTGGGTGCAGGCATACGTTTGTGTGATGTGTTCTGGGGGGACTTGATGTGTGTGTGTGTGAAGGATGAATGTTAACACTGGTGTATGTGTAAAACTGGTATATTTCCATGCTGCTCATTCTTCATTGTTCATGTGAACTCAGGCCATACAAGTGATTTTCAATGTACAAGAACCAGTCTGTCACAGTAAATTCTTTCATTAAATCCTACATCTGTCTGTGTGGATGAAAGAGAGACAAGGTTACCTATGGTGATGACATGGTCGTGAAAGTTAGACACAAAGTGAAAGTATTCAGTAAATTGTGAAGGTGATGGCAATGCTGGAAGTGAGTATACCAGGTTAGATTCCTGCACAGACTGGGATTTTTATTTCCCTTTCACCAGATCCTGAGTGGTGGTCTGGTTATTGCAGATATGACAAACCTAGATTTTGTGTCCAGCATGCATTTTGCCAAAATGCACTTCCTGGGGGGGTGGGGGGCTCAAATTTTATTCAGAGAAATCTGTTGGACAAGGAAAGGTGTACAATACTTTCAAAGCACCATTTATTGTACAAATTTAGCAATATTCTGTCACCATTTTGAAAAAAAACAAAACCATTGAATCGCCAGTTTAGAGTTTGCACACATGCACATACACAAACTTGTCCATGAATTATTTCTTTTTACCATTCTGCTACCAACGCATGAGATGTGCTGTAAGAAACCATCCACTTCAGGAAAAAAGCCATTCACTGAAATCTGACATCCAAGTTTTGTCTGTTTCAAAAAAAGAACAATTTGGTGAATCGCCAGTTTTGACAAAATCATATCAGTCAGGTCGTACACATATAACATCCAATTTTTTAACGCAGTAAATTTGACAAAGACCCATCCAGTGTTAATCCCATCCGTTCTTACATAACAAGATTCCATTAATGCACACTCGGTACTACAATGATTTTCAGAAACAGAGCAACTTTATTGTCTCGGGAAGAGAAATTCAGTGTGGTTTATAATTATTTCAAGTGGAACAGTAAATGTTGGCATAAAACATATATAACAGAATCAAGCACAACTGTCATGGCAAGCCCAATAAAAAAAATGCCATTCCACTATTTAGAATGCACACAAACATGCACCCATCTGTACATACACACCCATGGACATATAGTGCATATGCACTTGCACAATGTATAGAACAAATATGGTGGTGAAGTTGATACAAAACAATAACAAAATGAAAATAACAACCGAGGTTAGGCAAGTAAGGCATAGCAAAATTAATAATTATCTTTATAGTAAAATAAAAAACCTCTATCACATCACACATGTAAAAATGAATTTGCTGTCTAAACAACACACCTAAAAAAACACAGCCAGGATCTGTTATGGGCAAAAACTTATAGTGGAAAAAAAAGTCTGGCATTAAGTCCATGCACAGAAAAAAAAAAACAAGCAAAAGTTTTGCCATCAAACCAGAATGAATAAAGGACATTAGAAAAAAAAAAGCAATTGAATATTTACTGTTTAAAATTACTGCATTCATTGATATTCAATGTAAAACCACACAGAGACTAAGAACACCAGACTAATGATTGTTGTTGTTTTTCTCCAGTTTTCATTATACAAGTAAATACACAATAACATAGAATACCTGTTCTTGTGATAAAGCAAGACCACATGGAAATGTCACAACTGAAAGGAAAATAACCTGATTCTGTTCATGTCACAACAGCCACGCAAGTGACTGCCATGCACTGAACTTTTCCCTTTCACCAACTGTCCTGCCACTCCCACCAGCACCAGTGATAATTTTGCTGTGAACTTCACAAAAGAATAAATACATTTCCATGCGCTCAAGGCCTGGTGAGTGCACTGGTTTATACTGCTGGTCAGGCATCTGCCTAGCAGATATGGTGTAGCATATCTGGATTTGTCCAAACACAGTGATGCCTCCTAGAGAAACTGAAAACTGATCTTCAGCGGTCCAAAGCCACAGGATCTGAAACTACCTAATTAGTATGTATCCAAATAAATAAGATTTGCCATTTTTGCAACTATGGTGAGTTCTCACTATTCTGCTCTTCGTCACTTCAGCCACTTTCAAACACTTTCCGTCATGTTCCATCTTTCATTCATACTTTAAACAACACATTTGTTTCCTTGCAGAAATAAGCACTTCCTCAGTGCCATCACATTAAGTTTATGCAATGTCTCAGCCTGACTGACTGTTGTAAGCTTAATAACCAAGTCTCTGTTGCTTAAAAAAAAAAATTTTTTTAAACTCCATATTTCAAACATGTAAAATATTTTTATATTTAAAGTTTACATAACAAACCATCGCACACAAACAGAACATGAGTGAAAGGAAGTTTAGCATTCTGAGGTGTTACTCTGGAAGACCTGCAAGAACGGCCTAACACAAAAGGCCAACTGTGTGCTGGGCTTTTTCAAGAGGAACCTGAAGTATGCCAACCACATGACCAAGGCAGACACATACTACACCTAAGTAAAACCTCATCTAATGTGATAGTATAGTTTAGTCTGGAACCCCCACACTGCTCATCAAATCCATCAGATTGATCAAAGGCAGAGTTCAGCAGCAGGCAATGTTAACAACTACCGGTATGTATAAGTCACAAATATGACATGCTACAGACACTGGGCTGGAATACCTTTTCAATTAGAATAACCTAAGACCATTGAGGTCTTGCTTTATATAATCTTAAACAATCTGGTTGACACTCACCCTTCCTAACAATAATTATACCACTGCCAAAGCTGGCAAAACCTGCTCAAACCATGCATTCAAACTCTTCTGTGTCAGCAACAACAAATAATTATGTATTTCAAATGCTGATATTTCCTCATATCAAACCATACTGGAACTTCGAAACATCAAAGCTAGAGCTCTCCTGTCTTCCACTTTTTTTTTCCCCAACTGGTTGGGTCACGTGCTTGAACTAAAGCAGGATCAGTGACTGGGACAGCTTCGGGTAGGGTAGCCATATTGCTAAACTGGGGATATTATGATCTCTCTCTCTCTCTCTCTCTCTCTCTCTCCAACACACACACACACACACCATCAGCAGTGTTTGCAACAAACTTACAATGGTAACTTCACACCACTGACGATTGGATGTGATGACGTAACCTCTACACACACACACACACACACACCGTCAGCAGTGACGCATCGTTTGCAACAAACTTACAATGGTAACTTCACACCACTGACGCTTGGATGTGATGACGTCACCTCTCCACACACACACACACACACACACCGTCAGCAGTGACGCATCGTTTGCAACAAGCTTACAATGGTAACTTCACACCACTGACGATTGGATGTGATGACGTTACCTCTCCACACACACACACACACACACACCGTCAGCAGTGACGCATCGTTTGCAACAAACTTACATTGGTAACTTCACACGGCTTGGATGTGATGACGTCACCTGCGGAGCGTCAGTTGAAGTAGGTAGCTTTCCACTCTTTCTGTAAAAGATGAAGGCCTACCATAGCTCCGTGGTTCGAGTGGTTAGCTCTGATCGCTCAACTTTTTTCGTTCTAGATCTGGAGACAATTGGCTGGCAAGTCCATATGGTATAGTCTAATGGCAGACAGTTTGTAACAAGATGACAGGGGAATGGTGCTGATGTGTGTTGACATCTTGAAGAACAGTAATCTGGCTCCACATTGTAGTTGGATTCAAGATTTTGTCACCAATAATCGGTGTCTGACCCGGTTGGATTGTAGCAGACTGGAGTTTGGCATTAAAGACTGATGCTTTCCCGCATCATCACATGTCCTCTTCCGTAGCGGCCTCATTCCCTTGTGGGACACAATTAAAATAATTCATCGTTTCCCTCGACTCCCAACATACCTATCAGTTTACATGAGATATCCTATGTCTTTGATTAAGTGGTAGCCATATAGCTCTTCGGATGGTCCTGTATGTTGGTGGATGCAGGTTGTTTGGTCGCTGTGAGTAATACTTGTACATGTAGATATGCAGATGCTCTCCAGGCAGTTGTTCTTTCAGTGTGTTTACTGTTGTGAAAAGATCACGCAGATGAATCAGTCCTGCCTTCTTGATGTAGGTCGAGGTCTATGGTGCTGTTCAACCATAGCAGTGCAATGGGCTGGACAAGCTGTCTCAGTTGATCACAGAGTGCCACCATGTCGTCTCGATGATGCTTCTATCATTAATATCCCACCTTGACGTCATCCGAGGGTTCGTCCTCTTTCTACCCCGCTCATTGTTTGAGTCACGGAGGGGCTAATTTGTTCTTTCTGTGGATTCCACATCACCAGAACGTAATGAAAAACCGTAAGTGTGAACAATTACTATGACTTGATGATGCATAGCATTTTTATCAGGCTTTCTACTCCATCCGACATTTCTGTAAATGAGGTCCATTTTGTTGTGAATGAAGGAGGAAATTAAGTATCAGAATGGTTACGACGCTCATCTGCCAATACAGAAAGTCCGTGAGGGTCTGGGTTCGAATCCCGCTCTCGCCCTTTCTCCCAACTTTGGAAAATCAAATTGAGCGTCTATATTGTCATTGGGCTGGGACGATAAACCGACGAGGTCCCATGTGCAGCACGCACTTAGCACACCGAAAAAGAACCCATGGTAACGAGAGTGTTGTCCTCTGGCAAAGGTCTGTTGTGCATAAATCCAGTTTGATAGATATACAAATATATATGTACATGCATTGAAGGCCTGACTCAGCGCGATGGGTTATGCTGCTGGTCAGGCATCTACCTAGCAGATACGGTGTAGGCTTATGGATTTGTCCGAACGCAGTGACGCCTCATGGAGAAATTGAAACTGAAACTGACGGTATTTTAACCACAGTCATTGAGTGCAATCATCATCAAAAGCAATCATTTTCTTTTGAGTTTTCGCTTCATACAGTATTGTTCTATCTCAGTGCTGCAACTGAGTGTCTGTTATTTTAAAAACAATATTGTCACAGTGACCGCCCTCCAGTATACGTTCACTTGATATTTGCTGATTTGTCCAATGACCGACAATGACTTCATTGTGAGGGAGGGAGTTGGGGGCCATGCAGGTGGTTGGGGGAGGTGAAGCGAGTCCCAATCAAGTGAAGGGGAAACAAGTTCACGGGAATTCAGAGGAGTCTACATGAACTCCGTGATGGACCGCTCTTTTGCGGACTGACTCTTACTGCCTGTCTGCTTGCGTGGAGCTTCGTGGTGCCATTGTCGCCATACGGATTTTTGTGAATAAGTGCTTTTCCTCAGCATGATTAATTTATATCTCATGAATCATGTTGTTGCCCCACAAACATCTGGTGTATGAACAATTTTGATTGCAACAGTCTCAGTCAACAGTGTGATTATAAATATTGTAAACTACCATGTAAACGCCCAGTGGTACCTGGTAACCACCCTTCCCGATCCCCCAGGACCCCCTCCCCATCATTTTGGATTTAAAGCTGTAGTACATACCCTGAAATACATCAAGTAGTAAAAATGCACGCCCTCCACTTAACTAGTAATATATATATATATATATATATATATATGTGTGTGTGTGTGTGTGTGTGTGTGTGTGTGTGTGTGTATAAAGAATATATATATATATGTGTGTGTGTGTATAAAGAATATATATATATATATATATATATATATATGTGTGTGTGTGTGTGTGTGTGTGTGTGTGTGTGTGTGTGTGTGTGTATAAAGAAGGAAGTACATACCCTGAAATGCATCAAGTTGTAAATGCAAGCCCTCCACTTACCCTGAAATAATACATCAAGTTGTAAATGCAAGCCCTCCACTTAAAAAAAAAAAAAGTGTGTGTGTGTGTGTGTGTGTGTGTGTGTGTGTGTGTGTGTGTGTGTGTGTGTGTGTGTGTGTGTGTGTGTGTGTGTAAACTGGGAAGGAAAGAAGAAGATTATCATGTATAAAATTATTATTTTAGTTTCCTATCTGTTATCATGTTGCATATGGTTTACTAATGTAGTGTAAATTCAGATCCAGAGATGATGAATGGTACTCCTGCACTGTTGACTGAGATGACGATGTGTCATTGAAAAACCAAGTCCGTGAAGCATGACGTCACTCCATCACAGTGTCTTGTTTCAAGTAAGTAGCTAGGACTAATCTGAAATGCGTTGGAAATAGGACTTTCAGAGCTCAAATTCCCCAAGTGTGGAATTCTCTACCTTCGTCTCTTAGAGACGCCTCTGATATACATTCCTTTAAGTCAGATCTGAAAACATACCTTTTCCGTAAGCATTTCTGTTCTGCCAGTGGCACTGTTTTGATGCATTCAAGTTGTGTAATTTATGTAGCTGGGTCTTAGATGTGATATATCACTTTTTTTTTCTATCTGGTTATTTTCAGTTAATCCCAACGTGTGTGTGTGTGTGTGTGTGTGTGTGTGTGTGTGTGTGTGTGTGTGTGTGTGTGTGTGTGTGTGTGTGCAGTGTTCTGGTACGCGTAAGTGTACGTTTAAGTGTGTGTATGTCGAAGCGGAATTCTATGTCAGAAATATTTTAATGCTTATGTAATTATGTTTCAGTGCAGTTGATATTCAGTGTCAGTTTGTGTCTGTGTTTGGGTGTGTAAGTGTCTGCGTTGTGTAATTTATGTAGCTGGGTCTTAGATGTGATATACCACTTTTTTTTTCCTATCTGGTTATTTTCAGTTAATCCCAACGTGTGTGTGTGTGTGTGTGTGTGTGTGTGTGTGTGTGTGTGTGTGTGTGTGTGTGTGTGTGTGTGTGCAGTGTTCTGGTACGCGTAAGTGTACGTTTAAGTGTGTGTATGTCGAAACGGAATTCTATGTCAGAAATATTTTAATGCTTATGTAATTATGTTTTAGAGCAGTTGATATTCAGTGTCAGTTTGTGTCTGTGTTTGGGTGTGTATGTGTCTGCGAGGGAGGGACGTTAAGATGTTTTGAAGGCATATTTATATTCAACTAGTGATGAAAGGCGCTTTGAGCAGCATTCATGGTACTCAGTGGATATCGCGCCATACTGAGAATTATTATTATCATTATTATCATCATTATCGTTATTATTACAAAAAGCAAAAGAACTGATGTTGTTGAAACTTAAATCATTTGTTTCTTCTATTCAGATGCAGTTCTTTTCGATACTAAAGCTATGTCTCAATTTTACCATGGACAAGAATGTTGTCAACCGCCAGGGAAAAATATTTGTTTATGCGGTGTAATTGCGTGTTTGGGCGAATGGGCTTTTTGTTTTGTAGCTGTGCGGTACACGTGAAAGAAGTATGCATGTAATGTTTCAATGGCCCCATGGGGGAACAAGGAATAAACGTTTTGCCGCCTCATTTGCCTTGCGGCAAAAAGGGTGAGGTTTTTTTTTCGCCGGAGTGAGCTAATAGGTTGTTTCTGTCAGCATCATCATATTGATCTGTCGTTGTGTGTGTGTGTGTGTGTGTGTGTGTGTGTGTGTGTGTGTGTGTGTGTGTGTGTGTGTGTGTGTGTGTGTGTGTGTGTGCTGTTGTTGTTTTTTTCCCTTTCAGTCTTATTTTGTCTTAGTAGGCTAACATTCGATCTTCATTCCTTCTTCATTCAAGTTCATTTTTCTCATCCCCCTTTCTCCTGAAATCTGTTTGTATGCCGATTCCATTAAACTATTGCCCCTGGTAACGACTTCACCACCTTCCACCACCACCTTGGGGCTGTCACCACGGACGTATTTATATGGGTTTGTGGCTGTCGCCCGCATCACTTACTGCATGATTTGTTGTTGTCAGTTATTGATACTGTTGTCGTTATTGACATTTTCTTCTTGTTGTTGTTTGCACCGGACTAACCGTTGGATACCCCACCACCCCCTTCTTCACTCCCCAACCCATGACCTTCGCCCTAACGAGGACCATGCCCCATACCCTCCCCCCTCCCCCACAGTCAATGTAGATTCGTAAACCACGAGTGAAGCTGGCTGCCAAAAAGAAGAAGAAGAAGAAAGTTTTCAGTATACATGAAGTTTCCACCGACTGATTTCACACAAACGTGACACACTCAGCAACACTCCAGATGCTGCTCCTTCGCCTATCCATGTCTATGACGAACCGCATGCTAGGCTAAAACACCGATTCACACCTTTCACAGACCTCTTGTTTCCAATGACGCGAAGTTTGTTACTACGCATCGTTGATTTTGCATTCAAGATCGATAAAGAAAATCCATTTGTATGAGTGGTTGTATGGTGATTAATCACGAAAAAGTTTGTGATTGTTTTATTGCTTGTACAATATATGACTCACCTCCCACCCCAACCCCAAAATGGCATTAAGAGCAAAAGTTGAGCAGACGCTTTTCATCCGGGCTTTTCCACCGGATATGGATTCCTAACTTGCGTAGTTGTGTCAAGCAACCATTGAGCTTCAGATGGCCAGTGACAGATAAGAAGGAACCGAAGTGTTATCGCCAGCATCGGTAACGTTTTGTTCTTCAGTGATCATCTTTGTGCCACAGAGGAATACTTTATTCTTCATCGTTACTGATGTGGGCCTTCTTTTGAGAGAAAGACGACTTCAGGTGGGATTTAGGAAACGTTGATCCTCCTTACCGTTCCCAGTGCCGAAATGTATTGTTGATTTCGGATTGGAACTCAACAAGTTCTTCCAGTGTTCTAAATCTGTGACATAAAATTTGTTTCTAGAGGAATGGAGCTACGGGTCGGCAATAAATTCCGTCTTGGGAGAAAGATTGGGAGCGGTTCTTTCGGAGACATTTATCTTGGTAAGCTGTGTGTGAATGTCTGCTAGTACAACTCAAATGCCAGAGCTTGTTTCAGGCCCAACAGTTTACAGGGTGAAGAACAGACTTGCCAGTTTTGGAAACGGAAATGTAGAGGATGGAAGGTTTTTTCACAGGCTTTGCAGTTTCTTTTGTTTTGTATTTTTCATTATGGTATTTGCTGAAATAAAGCATGACAAGATATGCAAGTCACAGGATTAACATAAACAATGAAACTGATAGTGATGTGTCGTGAAACATTTGAAACAACAGCAAGAACTGAATTAATAAGAAAATGGGTAAGCTAGGGAACTCTAGTAAACAGTGGAGACTGAGACAGAGAGTTTTGATTTGACATACTTCTTCACATTTTCTAAACTATTTTACATTTGTAGGGCTATAAACGTTTTTCTTTTTTCTTTGTGTGTGTGTGTGTGTGTGTAAATAAGCAGTGGGTCATAAATTACTGATTAACCTGTCCCTATTCACAGAACTAAGTCACTGAGTGATTCAGAAGCTAGTATATGTCGGGCATCACCTGTGTTCTGCAAACATGATTGGTATTACTACAGGAAGCAGACTAGATGTTAGACCAGTAAGAAATCAGGGCAACAAGCCACCAGTCTTTGGAAAATACAAAATACCTAAATCAAATCAATCTAAGGTGATGGGAATGTGGAACTACTGTGGATATGATGTTTCTCTGTATGTTTTGATAAACTTAGTTGCAACTTTGTGTGTGTCTTATGGATGGAGGGAATTGTTGTCAACTTTTCCCACGAACACAGACACCACCTGACAAACACTGCAAGAGTGAATAAGACAGAGACATGCAGTATGCACAAAGACTTGCATGTATGTACATGTGCACTTACACAAATCAACAACGTAACAGGAAAAAGGCAATCTTATTAACTGAAATGTAAAAAAACGGGCAACTTTAATGAATGAAACAAAAAAACAAAAACTAAACAAAACAAATTGCTATTCACAAGGGAAATACAATTTTGCTACTCCAACCATAACAGTGCATAGAGGCGCGCGCGCGCGCGCACACACACACACACACACACACACACACACACACACACACACACACACACACACACACACATAGAGCATGTACAACAAGTTTGCGAAAACATATACACACATAATTCACACACACACACACACACACACACACACACACACATATATATATATATATATATATATATATATATACACTTTCTGATACATGCACGCACGCACGCACGCACACACATTTGCTTTGTAGTTTCACAATATTACTATCAGACAGTAGTAGTTGTAGTACTAGTGATGGTAGCACACATTATTTGTAATGCCAGTGTTGCATATTGTGGACTGTGTGTGTTTTGTTTCTTTTACAGGCACAGACATTTCCAATGGAGAAGAGGTAGCCATCAAGTTAGAATGTGTCAAGACAAAACATCCTCAGCTCCACATAGAGAGCAAGATCTACAGGATGATGCAGGGAGGAGGTATTAGATTCTTTGCCATTACTCCACAGTAGCACATTTGTCAGTGCGACTTGCCTCACATTGTATAGCTCTGAATACAGGGGTTGCAATGTTGTTTGCCATTTTGCATTCAGGGATACAATTCTTTCAGAAAAGTGCATTCCAGACAAGAACAACAACAACAAAAAAGCAAACAAACCAAGAACAACAAACTACAAAGTATGAAAATACAAAAATGTTATGTTTGATGTCACTCCCTCACCACCTCAGAGCTTTCTGATGCTCTGCATCGATCAGCTAGCTGCAGGAGAAGCAAAATGGGGAAGCTTAAATGATAAAGTTCTGCATTTGATTTTGAATGTCTGTGCAGCTGTTAACTTTTAGTTTCTGGGCAGTTTTGATTCTGCTCTGGAGATGAAGCCTCGCTCACAATGACTGAGTGAGTCACACAGCACATTGCTGACTGGCAAGGCCAGTGCATAGTTTCGTTTGAAGAATAGGAAAATCATGATGGTAAACCAAATTTGTGTGATGACAAGCTTGTCTGAACAAAAGATTATCCAGTACCTTGGAATTGTTGAAATGAGGTTTCAAATTTGTTCCTGTTGATTACAGAGCCCTGTATTGTTTCCAGCAGGACTGTTAATTTGTCTGATACACTGCTAGAAAAGCAATGTTGTCTTCACCAGAATTGACAATGTCTATTTAGACTAGAAACATCTGAAAGTCCTAATGTGCCAAGAGATGATACTTGATTCAGATCTGCAGGAGGAAATCGGTGATTAAGCTGTTTAGTCAAATTTTCATTGAAGGCTTCTCTACATCAGATGGCCCTAATAATGCATTTGCTGTTGTGAAAATCCTTTAATACTTTGCATTTCTGTAAATTTTTACTTTTACTGAACATCTCAGCTGAACATTTATGTCACATAAGACAAATTTTAATTGAAAGCTTTTAGTTTTACTGATTTTTATTAGTTTTAAAACTGATGAATGTTATCTTTAAAAAAAAGTGATGTGTAAACACTGATTCTTGGTTGTTTGTGTGTGTGCATTTTCTCAGCAGCTGATTATTCTAATTTATATAGCCATAGGAACCAGGCTTGGTAGAATGGTGCTGGTAGGTATTAGTGATGGAAATTTGTAATCTTACGCAAGGCTGCTAGGTTAGAAGTCAAGTTTATTATTTGGTAAAATGATAAAGCTTGATAAGCCTAGCTTATATATTATTTCCATCAAAATTTCTATAGTGGCTGGCCTTGGTAAAATCCCTGTTCAATATTTTACATAGTTAGGTGGTCACTTTTAACTTCTTTAATTTTCGGGGATTTTTTCCCTGACCCAGGCAAGTTCACTTTGGAAAATTAAAGATTGTATTTTGTCACATGTTCGTTGTAATTCATCACTGTTCTGTGAAAGATCTAAAAAGAAGAGAAGTATTGTTTGTATGTTATTTGTTACATGTGCATGCAAGTGTATGTGGATGTGTGTGCATGTATTTGAGTGTGTGTGCATTTATCATGTGCTGAAACTACAAATATATAGTGTGCAAAGGTGATTAGCATTGAGGCAGTGTTATACAAGATACAGTTGCACTGGGCTGGTCATGTAGCCAGGAATGAGGATGGAAGATTACTGCCTCCCCAAGATTATTTTAATATATATACTGTTTGGCAAACTGTTCTCTGGCCACACAGTAGTGGAGCATCACAAAGTACAACTTACGCTCTTTTTAAAGGACTCTCACTTCATGTGGCATAGACCACTTTAAGTGGACTTCTCAAGCTGCCAACATGGAGTCATGGCATTAGTCTTCCAACTCCAGGCCACCTCACTACTTTGAAATATTCCACAGAGCCAGCATCAAAGGACATGCATTGCCACAAAGTATGTGTTTCCCCAACTGTACCTACACTTTTCCAGATCTTCCCCTGCAATCTCTGTGGTAGAAGGTCTATCCTGTATTATGTGTGTTTATTTACAGGTCTCTCAGTCACCAGTGAGCTTGCACCAGGCGAGGAATGCCTTTGTCAGTTTTTGTTCATGAAGCTGCACCATCATTCGAATCATTCAGTGCTTATATGATTTCGCATATAATTCATGATTAATGAACAACCTGGCAATGTGTGAAAAAATAATGAGATATCAGTTCAGTTATGTGTATGTTCAGATTAGAAACAGTACTGAACTAGCATTCATGAGCAAATGTTTAGGAGTAGGTGCACCGTGGAGATCATGGTCACCTTAGAGTCAGTGTTTGTTCTGTTCTGTTTTGATTGACAAGTAATTTCTTTTTACAGTGTTTGGAAGAAGACTATTTCTGAACGAATGAAAGCTATGCTTGACTGTTTTCAGTGGGGATCCCTACCATCAAATGGTGTGGTGCCGAGGGAGATTACAATGTGATGGTGATGGAGCTCCTGGGGCCTAGTTTAGAAGATCTCTTCAACTTCTGTTCACGGAAGTTCAGTCTGAAAACCGTTCTACTGCTGGCTGATCAGCTGGTTAGTCTTTAGAAATTGTTTTTCCATGGAGAGCTATCTTTTCCTCATTTATGTAAGCTATGATGCATGTGTGTGTTTACATGTAAGTCTGGTGCATATTTCTTGTTAGTGTGTCTGTCAGTGTTTCCATATAGGGATACAGAAATTTATGTGTATTGTTCCACTACATATGAAATAGATCAATACAATTTAACATGAGTGTAATGGTTGATGATAAAAAAAAGACCAAAAAAAAAAAAGACAAAAAAAAAGACGCAGTATCAGTATGCCTGAAATTACATTTTACATCTGTTCAAGTAAGCAAAGATGTTATTACCTGAAATGATAATGCTTGAAATTCTGTGGCTGTCACAAGTAAGTGTATGTTTTTTTTTTAGGAGCAGTTCACACAATTAAACAAAATTTCATGAATTCTTGTTTCTGCCAGTCATGTGTAAAGTTCTGTTCTATCACAGTATTAGGTTTGTAAGAGAGGAAACACCTACTGACCATGAAGGGATGTAGTCCTCCATCAGAGTCAAACATGTAGAGAACATGGACCTGGTCAGTTGGTGCACTGTTTCTGGTTAACTTTCATCTTCTGTCAGTGACAAAAGCAGGACATAAATGTCCAGTAGCCACTCAGTTACAAGCACAAAACAGTCGTCATATGTCTTATGTCTAGCATCAGTATCAGTAGCTCAAATCCATATACGCTATACCACATCTGCCAAGATGTCTGACCAGCAGCGTAACCCAATGCCCTTTGTCAGTCCTTGAGAAAAAAAGAATGAAAAAAAAAAGATTAAAAAAAAAAGTAAATGAAAAAGAAAGAATTATATATGTATATAATAATAATGATAATAATGATACTAATGATAATAATAATAAATGGGTAAAGGTGAAATAAAAAGACAATAATGATAATGAATAAACAAATAAACAAATAAGTGTAAATTAATTATACATATACATATATGCATACACACAAACACACAAACACACACACATGCATAACATATATGCAACAAACATGAAGTTTCACAGATATGAAGGCACAAACAAATACACATAAACGTACACGAGCCCTCACACACACACACACACACACACACACACACATGCAC